>NW_022170596.1:23203429-23222782 GCF_008802855.1 Photinus pyralis | reverse complement strand
AGAGAAGAGATCAAAACTGATGTTTATATTAAAAAATCATGCAAGAAGACCCAGTGGGAAACAGGAAATGCTACGCAAGAGCATGAAGTTTCAAAAGGTACAAACTGGCTTAATTAAAAGCACATCTACAATGTGTAAGAAAAATTGAAAGCACCTGTTGCTGCCTATTCGTAAATGCTCAAATTTACGGGTTATTAATGTCTGTACCTAATAATTATTTTAGATTGCTCCTTATCAAAACCCTTCAAGATTAAGAGAAGTAACAAAAACTTGCTATGTAATGCTACAAACTATTAAAAAAAAGTAAACAGTTTATTTCATAAATTACAAAAATTTATTCAATAGAGAAATCACACCCGAAACATAGATTTCCGTAGTGGATATCTTGTGCCAGGTATTCAGTTAAGCAATTTCTTTTAATGAAACCAGTTTTAAATCGTACTCTTTTGCCGCCATGCCATGAAGAGCTGGTTGGTCATACACACATAACTGCTTCACGACATCCGTTTACCATTCCACGTTAAATACGTCCTTTTTCTTCAACCAATGTTATGCAGTGCACAAACATAGCCACTATAATTTTTAGTACAAAACTATTAATTGAATATCTACTCTTTTGCATACAATCTCCATCTAGCCTTTAATCGGCCAAAAAAGCCATTTACAAACAGACACTCTCAGCCCGAATTCCAAGTAAAGTGTTAAATGATTCTTGTAACCTGGTGATAAATTTCCAGGGTGTCTTTTAACAGCCACGGTAGTAATGGGTACGCAAGGTCCAACAATCAATTATGGTATATTCCGTGCCATATTTTGTAACGCTGCAATATACTTTTCCTTTGCTTTGTCAAATACCATTTTTAACAAATACTGTAAAATACCCCAAAGGAATCACGATTACATCCAGTTTATCATCCAATTAAAGTAAAATAATCGAACGCAACTCGTCTGTACATTTTTATTGCCATCAATCGAACTGCGCGCGATTCTTGTGCGCGGAACCTTACGCCATCTCCATGTTAACATTGTACATTATACAAATAAATTAACTTAAAACACTACACAAATATAACCTTTGGAAGTAATCTTCATGTTTGTTTATACACCTCGCGTCCTTAAAAAACTCTCGCAATCATGACAACTTCCTGGGTGTTTTTGCAACCAATATTCAAAAACCTGGAAGTTTCACAATAAAAAATTACAGTTGGTGTAAAAATTAATATTTAAACAGACCTTTACCATTATGTTCACAATTACTTGGAACGTTCAATGATGCCACAGCCATTTCGGTTCACAAAACTACATAACCATACTGATGGAGCAGTGATAAGGAATATGTGTTCCACTCGATACAGCCTAATTACTGTGGAATGTGGCATTTTCGGTTCGAAAATTGCTTCGCTATAAATTTTGCTTCCAGTTTCAGATGGCATACAACACTACAACTGGTACCAAACACCGTTAACAAATTGCATTAACCACATTATAGATGCAGTTTTTATTGTAAGATTTATGTACTCCAAACACTGCCACCTACTACCCGAACTCTGCAAGAACTTGCTAACATTGTAAATTTGTTATTGCCACTTGTTTATATGACTAGGCACAGGATCTCTTGGTTTCCAAGGCTGTAATTTTTGGTTGGCAATTCGTTTTGAAAGTTTGTCACATAAGATCTCAAAAATGTCCGTTGGACATACGAAAAGTTTCGAATCCAGTCCGCCCCAATTGGTATAATGTGCAAAAATTATTCTTTTCCCAATGGAATCATTGCTTCAGTGCTTTCATCCAAATCCTTTTTACCTGATAGCATCTATTGCAATGTTGAGGTTGAATGGTTAGCATTTATCCGTGGCCCGTAAAGTTATTTTCCTACTGGATTATGAATGCATTCCTTAAATGAAAACGTCGTTTCTTAATAGTCGGCTAATTTTAGCTAAGCGATTTTGGTGTTTGTTTGTTGAACGCCATAGTTGATTTGTAACCATCATCAACACGTACAATAAAAGGCATAATTTCCTAAAACTAACTAGTTTTTTATTTTTGTTTAATTTTTTTTTAAATTTTCAAATAAAAGATAGGTTTAGGTGAGAAGGCAAAACCAAAACAACAAGTAGGATGAGTAAACGCCAATAGAACTAAATCCTAAAAGTCGCGACCATCCCCTCCAACTTAGTTCTTGCGACCGAACTAAATATTAAATACGGTGTAAACTAGGCCATTGTCAAATGGTAGGGTTTATTTCTGTGCTTTTAAATTCTAGTATTTGATTTATAGGACGTTTTCCAAATTAAATCTTCATTTCGATCTTGCAGAAATAAACTCTATCGCTTAGCACTTCGTCTAATAATCGCTGCTAACCCAATCCCTTCCTATTTGGTTTCTATCCCCTTCAGACCGCCACGTCCATTAATAATGGCACGACTTTAACACGTTTTAGGAGCAACATAGTGCAGTTTTAGCGCATTTCCACAAAATTAAAAAAAAACGCGGCTATTTGTGGCCAACTTTGTCCGTCCGTCCGCTCATTTTGCGACGCTACTAGTTCTTTAATCTTAGGAGCTATTGTCTACTTTTTTCGCTATTTGTTGTTATTGGTGGTCGAGTCTTGTACCAAGGAAGGAAATTTTTTATGTACCGCTTACAAAAAAATTATTGTAAAAAAAACCAAAAAAACCGTTTTTTACATGTTCCAAATAATTTTAACACTTTGCCGTTATTAACGATCCTAGAAGATCGTTTATAATTTTGCATTGCTATCTGTCGTCTGCCGGTTTGGTCTGCCGTCTGTCCTTTGCTCTGTCTGTCCATCTCTATGCGTCCGTGTGAACGATAAACCATTGTTTAGAAATGTTTCGATCGCTTTTACATCTCCGTTAGTTTGTGAACTGAAATTGCAATGAAATCAATATGGGCATAGATTTTAGCCATATAATACGCAATGCCAAAAGTTGAATCGAATCGATTCAAAATTCACAGTGCCGTTTCGCATCTCGGACCATTTATAAGTCGAATTGCTAAAACTTTTTTACTTATAAAAATATTTGAATGAAAATTTGAATTACATAAGGCCCACTTAGAAAAAGGAAAATCAAACGCCAAATTTCAAAATTGTTTTGCGCATGCGCAAGTGCAACTTTTTATTTATAAGAATTAAAACGAAATTTGATACCATAGGCACTTGGGATAAAGGAAAATCAAACGCCATTTCAAAAATTTGGTTTTGCGCATGCCGCAAGTGCCAACTTTTTTTATTATGAAAGAATTTTAAAACGAAATTGATACATAGGCACTGGATAAAGGAAAAATCAAAAACGCCAGTTCAAAATTTGCTTATGCGCATGCGCAAGTTGCCAACTTTTTTATTTAATGGAAGAATTTAAACGACATTTGATACAATAGGCACTTGGAAAATAAAGGAAATCCTAGCGCCAGTTTCAAAATTTTATTTTGCGGCATGCGCAGTTCCAACTTTCTATATTAGAAAAGCATTGAAATGAAAATTCTTCTCATAAACCTGAAATTTGAAGTAGCACGTCAAAAATGGATTGCCATGTGCAACGCTATCTTTCAATATTTGTGGCCGATTTTTAACGATTTTAACAGAAGTTGCATCTTAACAAAATGGGGAAAATGAATGCAAGTGGAAATGCGCTTATGTAAAATCGTTTACGATTACTTTTAACTTGCTTATTGGTAACCATTAAAACTGAAATTTGTAATTCTCACATTAATTTCTGTGTTTGTCTTTCGAACGATTTCATTTCCTTCAATTTACTGTTTTCTTTGAATACTTGCCCAAGGTCCATTTTATTTAATCAAAATTATTAAGATTGATTTGGAATTTAAGGTATTTGGTCTAACCCACTATCTGAGAAAAGAGTCGAATTCCTCCTCTGTGCTGGGGAGAAGTTTTGTTCCGGGAAGGATAAAGGTTTGGTATAGCTAGGTTTGTGTAGGTGTTTTGTGTACGGTCTTTTTGGCCTACGGACCGGTGCACATATATATATATATATATATATATATATATATATATAATATATATATATTTACATAATAAATATACTCAAGTTTTGTGAAATTTAATTGTGATTTAAGTAGGCCCTACCTACAAATGCAAATCCCACCAAATTTAGATCTGGTCACTTTGTGATGCCTTTTTGTTTTGACCAACCAAACTCAGTTAATTAACAAATTATCTAAAAATGTCTAACGAAAGTGATAGCGATGTTTCGACTTTGGAGGGCACTCCTCCAGAAGTACTTGAAAAAACAGAAAGTGCATTAAATGAACTCCTGCCCGAAAAATCAAAATCTAAGTATGAGCTTGCCTATAAGAAATTTATGGATTGGCGTTCTGTCAACAACACAGAATCCTTTTCCGAAAACGTTCTCTTGACATACTTTGCCGATATTGCCAAAAGTCACAAGCCCTCATCACTTTGGGCTATCTATCCAATGATAAGGAGTGTGCTTGTGCTCAAAAATAACGTCAATATTGCCACATTCATGAAATTAAGAGCATTCCTAAAACGACAATCTGATGGATACAAGTCCAAGAAATCGAAAATTTTAACGCCTGAACAAATCAACAAATTTTTAAATGAAGCTCCGGATTTTCAGCACCTATTAACCAAGGTATGTATTGTCTAACTTACTGTAACATTAAAGTTGCTACCTTTACGTTCAGGTTATTTTGATTTGTGGTGTGACTGGTGCTTGTCGCAAGCAAGAGCTAAAAAACATCACTATGGATAACATCGAAGATACTGGTAAATCCTTACTGATAAAAATCCCAGACACAAAAACGAAGATTTGTCGATCTTTTATTGTGTCTGGGACATTTTATTGCACAATGCAAAAGTCATTAAGATAAGACAGCAGGCAAATTTTGACAACAAACAATTATTTATTAATTACCAAAAAGGCAAATGTACCAAACAACTTGTTGGTATTAATAAAATAGGAAGCATTCCCAAACAAATCGCTGCCTATCTGCAACTACCCGATTCCAATTCCTACACAGGTCACTGCTTCCGCAGGACCTCCGCTACTATCTTGGTAGATGCAGGAGGAGACACTATGGCCCTTAAGAGACATGGCAGATGGAAATCCACTAGTGTTGCCGAAAGTTATGTGGACGATTCGATGCATCACAAATCTTCCACTGCACAAGCCATAATACACAAAATTCAGAGCAGTGAGGAACCAGTGGCGTCAACATCGGCTGCACTTCCAGATGAACATTCAAATTTGGAAGTACAAACTTCAACATCGGCATCCTCATACAAGTCGATGAGTTCATCTACAGTGCTGAAACGAAGTGAACAGTCCATTATTATAAAAAATTGCAAACATTTTACTATAAATTTTAATTCTAAGTAGGTATAAGTAGTTATAATAGTCTTGTTCTCTATGTTTATTAATTTCAATGTTCTTTTATAGTTAGAGTAGGTACTTACCACACCTCATTGATCATTTTTAAATTTTATGTGTGTATGGTTAATTCTTGTTCCTTATTCCTGTTTGTTGTAGTTTCTAGGTATTACACGTTTCTTTTTCTTTTCTCAATGAATGTTACTAGAAATTGAATAGTCGCACCCGCAAAACGCGAACTTTATTATTACATGAACGTGATGATCTCGCTGTTGGCAACCACAACAATACAAATCGTTCTAAATTTCAAAACTGACGAAAACGAGCACGATAGACAAAATGTGTTTTATCAATGAATATTGATGAATTCTTGCTATCTTTCTTGCAAACGTGCATTCACGGAATAAAAATGAGGTTACATTGTATTACTTTTAAATAAAATATGACGTTTGACAGTTCTAATTTTTAGTTCGAAGTTCGAATATTTAGAACCAAATCAATCGTAATCTATCAATCTATTATCAATTATATTCAAGTCGTAGAAAAAGTATAGTACATAATTCGAGTGCTAATGCCTATTACGCACTCGATTTTATTACAACACTCGCTCGTGTCGCAAAATACTCGTGCGAAATAGGCTTCTTAGCACACTTATTATGCAATATACTATTAAGTAACTCATCGTCACATTTTTCAGGAAATCCACACCGTAACAAATTATAAACTTTTCCTAACGTAACATCTTTCCTAGTTTCATAAATTAATTTACATTTGTCAATTGGTACACATTTTTCAACAAAATTGAAATAGTCAAATTCTGAATCATCAGAATCATCTACATCGTGTAAGGGTAATCTGCCCTGTTAAGAAAGACCCCCGCATCTCCATTAAAGCAACTTTTGAGAAAACCGCGTTCAAAGGTTTTTGCGTGTTTCGTTGGGCTTCTGCTTGACTTACATTATAAGATGCTTCATGATATTATTTGTAATGTTACAGCAAACTTTTTTGGGAAAAGAAAATGCAAAAGTAGGTAATGGCGACTAGTTATGCGACATACGGGCTGAGAAATAGATGAAATATGAAAAAAAAACATTAGAGGGTAATTTTGACAGGAAATAACACTGTTTATTGCTCGTCGGAGGTAGGTAATTATTGCCAAAAATTATGACGATTTGCTGGTACCTATATGAAAAAAATAACCTAGGACCAGAATCTATTTTCAATGTAGACGAGACGGGCGTGACAACGGCACATAAGCCCCAAAAAATAATTTGCCGCAAAGGTCAGAAACAAATATCCAAGGCTACTTCCGCGGAACGAGGCACCTTGGTGACAGTTTGCAGCGCAATAAATGCTGTAGGAAATTCGGTCCCTCCCATGTTTATATTTCCGCGTGTGCGTCACCAGGAGTATATGACTCAACGAGCACCAACAGGTTCGATAGCAGTAACGCATGAAAGTGGATGGATGACGGAAACTAACTTCGTTAATTATTTGAATCATTTCATTAATTTTGCAAAATGCTCCAAAGAACAAATATGTCTTTTAATATTAGACAACCATGATAGCCACATTTCTCCACGGTCAATTGATCTATGCAAGAACAATGCTGACACTTCCGCCGCATACCAGCCATCGCCTCCAGCCTCTGGATGTTTCAGTATTTGGACCGTTTAAACACTTTTATAATGAGCATGCTGACGTGTGGATGGTGAATAATCCGGGACAAACAATGTCTTTGCGAAACATTCCGGAATTAGTTGGGCACGCATATTCTCGGGCATTTATCCCTTCAAATGTTACAAAAGGGTTTTCAGCAACGGGAATCTATCCAGTGGCGTAGCTAGGGGGGTGCGGTCCGCACCGGGCCCCTGAAATGAAGGGGCCCTATAATTCGTCCGTGTAACCGCGCGGCCGGGATAACAAAAATTATGCAACATTTTTGAAAATCTGTGGTTGATCGATAGTTTGCAGAAATACTGTAACGGAAACACTCCAGACGTGACGTCGCCTTTGGCGCTCTGGAATTTTCTACGCGCGCGATAGCGGGATTTGTATAGGAATATTCGAGACTTATCTGGTAATGATGCGAGTGTTCTCGACTTACATTGCTTGCGTGTATAAATGGTTGCGGACCGAACATCGCAGTCAGTTTTACTACCGAACGAGATCGAGTACGGACGAAACATTGAGCGCGAAAATCTGATATAAATTGCGAAGTGTGTAATATAAATAGTGGATATAAATTGTACAGTTTTTATAGTGTTTTAGTTTTGATTAATAAATATTGATATAAATCGAACCCGAATTTATAAATCACGTTACAATACGAATAAAATAAAGGTAAGTAAATTTGTAAGTTCTGACAATTTCTAAGCTAATCAAAAATGAGCTAAAACAAGCCGGCCTTCGTAATTCATTCTGTTATGTTCTCTATGCTATTCATTACTTTTATGCAGTTGACAAAACCGCTGCACTGAGTGCAATGTGACTCGACGACAAAACTGTAATATTACGCACGCTTTGTTGTGACTCGTGTTTGGAGTTCGCTTACGGACGCCCGCCAGCAACTTGAGATTGTCAAACCTTGCAATTTTATCTATTGAGCGTGAAGTTACTGATTCGATTGATTTCAATTCTGTTATTGCTGATTTTGCTAATACGAAAGCACGTAAAATAAGTTTATAGAACTTAAATGTATTTTTTCTCCAACCACCTGAATAAGACGCTATTTTGTGACAGTGTTCGGTACCTAAAATTGACGTTTTGCGGATTAATCGCTTTCACCATGGCAACTGTACAAAAAGTGGATACTTTTGGTCCTAGTACCAAAAAGAAATTGACCTTGAAAGTTGGCCAATTAAAAAATTACAATCACGGAGATATGTCACATTGACATCGTTTTACATTGCAGGTTGTAAGATATTTCTATACATACAAATCAAATATTTTTGCATATTCAATGCAAATAATGATGTTACCTATACGTATGTACATGTATTGAAAATGATTTACGCTCGCTATTTTTATTTAAACCAAGTGTAACGTAACTTACATATTCCGTGAACGTAATTTTAATACGTATACAACCCGCCGTCGCGCGTAACGCCATCTACTTCAGACCCATTGCACTATTATCTGTCATTTTGAATTCAAAATTTGAAAAAGTTAATTGCAATTAATTTTAATTAAAAAACTGTATGGTAAGTTTTTTATTTCAATACAAAATATAACAATATTAATTGTGTATACAATAAAATGACTGAAACTGATAGCGACATGGATTGCACTCCGCTAGAGATTATAGAAACGGCAGAACATGCTACCTCAAGATTTGCTCCCTACAAAGTCGCGAGAGGTGAGAAGTAAGAAGTAAGAACGAATAGGTTATAAGTTAACCTAAAAACTAGAGTGGCATGACACGTGAGGACAAGAAAGCAGAAGTTCTTATACTATAGTAGTGAAACTGTAAGTGAATCTAAATTCGAATATAATTTGAAGTAAAGGGGGTTGGAGAAAAAATTTTATGTTTTATTCGTACAAAAAATGCGTTTTCGGGACTCGGAAGGTTGCTGGACTCCGCTAACGCGTCGTCCAGCAACTATCTTCCTCGTCCCGAAAACTGACATTTTTT
Organism: Photinus pyralis; assembly: GCF_008802855.1. NCBI lineage: Eukaryota > Metazoa > Arthropoda > Insecta > Coleoptera > Lampyridae > Photinus > Photinus pyralis. Next base: position 23,213,773 of record NW_022170596.1, on the reverse strand, counting down.
GTACTAATGAAACAAATAACTATTTTTTACACAAAACGCTGTAAATAAATTTCCTAAACCAAATATAGCTTATTTTTGTTTAAATGTTTCCCATTAGGTTATCACACATATTTCGTATTTCTTTGGGGGCCCAGAAATTTGGATCCGCACTGGGCCCAGAGAACCCTAGCGACGCCACTGAATCTATCCCTATAATCCTCATGTATTTGCCGATTCAGATTTTTCATGTGCGGAAGTTACCAATCGCCCTTTAAATGAAGTATCTGCACAAACCATAGCCAATAGTTCAGTTCAGTGCGCGCCGTCGTATCGATAGGACGATCGCGATCGTAACGGAACGATTACAAAGTAAGCGAATTAGGTAACCAACGACCAGTTCGTGAGGGTGGTTACCACCCTTAATTGGCCACTGGAATGCCTGTTGCTATCTGTGGCATCTGCCGAGTGGAACTCGCCCGACAAGAAAAACTTGTTCGCTGTGCTAGCTGGTGCGAAACTTACTTTCACGCGAAATGTGCTAAAGTCAGTGACGATGAGCTTAAATTTATTAATTCAAAAAGAAACTTTCATTGGTTCTGCGACCCCTGTGCAGTCCACGAATCGCACAGTCTTAAGAATATGGTGACAAATATAAATAAAATGATGATGGGCTGGGATAGTGTAATGGAGAATCAGCACGGGAAGCTCGTGAATCAGGAGAAACTTTTGACGGATGTTCTAGACCAGGTAAACACCCAAAATAACGACATAAAAAAGGACCTGGCTCAGGTACTCCACACCCAAACTGAAGTGAAGCTTACTTATGCAGAAAAGTTAAAGCAGAAAACATACGACCCAGTCATTATCGTGAAACCCAAAGACTCATCCCAACTCTCGAAGCAAACTTTCACTACACTAAAGAAAAATATTAATCCAGTTACGAGAGAAGTTACCGGAATGAAAACCCTTCGACGTGGAGCCATCGTCGTGGAATGTAAAACTAAGGAGGCAGCGGCGAAACTAAAGGAAGAGGCAGAATCGAAGCTGGGAGATGAGTACATTCTCTCAATTCCGAAACGTAAATTGCCAAAGATTAAGATCGTGGGACTGAATGACAAGATTGCAAGTGCACAAATGAAAGAGATGATCTTAGCGCAGAATCAATTCCTTGGAGAAAATGCCTACATTAATATCGTCCACATAGCTGAGGACAACAGAAACCCAAACAGGTATATTGCGTACGCGGAGGTCGATGGCAACAGTTACCAAAAAATTTTGAAAGAACAAAAGCTTAACATAGGATGGGACCGGTGCCGGATTTATGACGCAGTTACTACCAGGAGATGTTACAAATGCAATAACTTTGGCCATAAGGCAGCGGACTGCACCAAAGCAACGACCTGCCCCAAATGCGCGGGGGACCACGAACTAACTAGCTGCAAAGCCACCGATGACGAAATGAAATGCTGTAATTGTGCGTATGCAGTAGACACACTTAAAATGAAGCTCGACGTCCAGCATCCAGCGTGGTCCAATGAATGTCCAGTCTACAGAAAACGCTTAGAACAAGAAATAAGCAGGATTGATTTTTTAGGACAGCCGCAACATTAGCAAATCAAGGGAATGTGAGCAAAACAATTACATCAAGTTTCAGCATATATTACCAAAACATCAGCGGTATGCGAACTAAAGGTCAGTCATTCAAAAATAACTTAGCCAGCACTAATTACGACGTAATCCTATTAACAGAAACGTGGTTGACCAATTCTTTTCACGACGCAGAGTTTTTTAGTAATCAATATGCGGTATTTCGAAATGATAGAAACTATAAGGAGACGAATTGCGAAAGAGGTGGCGGTGTACTCATCGCTGTACGACTTGACCTAAAGGCCGAGCAATTAGAATTTGAGAGTAAGCAGAATGAAATGTGGGTCAAGTTCAAACTTAAAAACACTACTTACATAATTGGCGTAATATATTCCAAACCTCAATCGAACACGGAAAAATACGAGTCATTTCTTAAAAGTTTAGAATCAATCAAAAATTTATTGCTCACATCCGAGGTACTACTTGCCGGTGATTTCAATATTCCGGAAATTAGTGATGCAACGTATAACCTTGAAAACGGGAGCTCTAAAGCCAAAGTAATCAAAAATCTCGCCTCCATGTACAACTTAAGGTCCATTAACACAATTAAAAATTCCGATAACAGAACACTTGATTTGATTTTAACAAACATAAATGCTGAAATCACAACGGCATCTGATCTGCTAGACAAAGCAAATCCTCTCCATCCAGCTCTTCAAGTAATACATCAAGCGGAAAGAAAGATTAATCAAACTAGGACAACAACTAACTACAACTTTAAAAAGGCAGATTTTTACAAAATGTATTTACGATTTCGCGACGCCAACTGTAAATCCCTTACCCAAATCGATTACAAATCTGTAAACAACGCGGTAACTACTTTTTATGAAATTGTATACAAGATTTTTGATGAATGCGTCCCAAAAGTAACTATCAGGATCACAAACAAGTACCCCATTTGGTTTGATTTAGCTATTATCAAGAAAATTAAATTGAAGAATAAACATCGCACACGAGGCAAATCGGAAGAATTTAAGGAAGACCGAAAGGAACTCAAAAAAATGATCCGTGACGCTTATAAGAAATACATTAGGAACATTGAAGTTGACCTCCGGAGTAATTCAAATAAATTCTGGGGCTACGTTAGGTCCTTGACATCAACCAAACAACTGCCGGAAGTTTTCGAGTACAAAACCATCCCGCTGGAAGATCCCAAAAGCATTGCCGACGCGTTTGCATCGTACTTTAAGTCTGTGTACAACAAAGAGGAAAACCTGGATCCGAACGATGGGCTTGAGTCGGACTTCACAATCCAAATTGCACTTAACGAACATACAGGAAAGTGAGTTACTAGAATCAATCAAAGTCCTAAAACCACGTGCAGCTATAGGGGAAGACGGGATCCCTCCATACGTATTGAAAGGATGCGCACACAGCCTGGTAACCCCCCTGTTGCATCTATGCAACTTGGCACTCCGACGATCGACGCGTCAATAAAAAATTGGCAGGCGAGAATTTGAAAAAAATTCGCGACGCGCTAGATAGTTCAGCGACATTTTCGTCGTTCGTTCGACGAGACGATAGACGACGACAGGAAATCGACGATCGAGAAGAGGAGGAGGAGGAGGAAGAGGCGATCGCGGTGGTAGAAAATTCGATCGATGTTTTTCTAAAATCGCTCGATCTTAACGAAATGTCGTACGTCGAGGCCGTTCGATCTGGACTGAAGAAGTTCAAGGTGTTTGTGAAACGCGATATGCGAGACGTTTTTATAAATCCGTACAACGTCAACATTTTAAATATGCATCGCGCAAACATGGATATTCAGTTCATCGTCGACGCTCACACTTGCGTATCGTACATAGTTAATTACATTAACAAGGCCGATTCGGGCGTTTCGAAACTTATGCGCGAAGCTCAGGCGAACATTCGCGCCGGCGATTTTCAAACGAAAGAAAAATTACGTCGTTTGGGAAACATATTTCTCGGCAGCACGGAGGTGTCGATACAGGAGGCGTCCTACCACAATCTCGGCCTTAGATTGACCAATTGCAGCAGCAAGTACGTTTTCGTACAGACGTTTCCGCCGAACGATCGCGTGAAAATGGTCAAGTCCAAGTCGGCGCTTAAGGAGATGGACGGGTCGAGCGAGGACGTTTTCATGATCGGCATGCTAGATCATTACAGCGTTCGTCCGGCGAGCATGGAGGACGTGTGTCTGGCGCGATTCGTTACAGAATATACGTATTTCAAATCGGCGACCGCGGCAGGCGCGAACGCGCTCGAATTAACGGACCACACTGATTTCGTGAGAAAATTAAACCGACATAGACGAATATTAAGGTATAGACAGTACAGACTTTTATCGGACCCGGACAATTTCTACAGGGAAAATATTATGCTTTTTGTACCTTGGCGTAATGAGACGAGAGACATAATGGACATTCCTAATTTTAAAAATTTTTACGATAATAATTTGGAATTGATACGCGCCGAATGTGCTCTTTTTATAAAAATAGAAAGCGAACATTTAAACGAACTTGAGGAGAACGTTGTAAGAGATGCCGCCGCCGCCGCAGAAACCACTACTCCCACATGCGTAGAGGATAACAACGATCGCGACGATGCCGTATACGACGATGGCGGAATGAATGGTAACGTCGATTTTCTATCGGGCCTAACGGACTACTTCAATAACAACCAAAATTCAATGTTAGAAGTAAATCGACGACCGTTTCCCACGACAAACGCCGCGGCCGGGATTGATGTACGCATCAAGAAACCTATATTCGTCGATAAAGACAAATTATTTAGAATGGTCGAATCGCTCAATTTTAGACAATCTATATTTTTAAATTATTTTTTAAACAACATCGTACGATGCGAAAGCGATCCATTTTATATTTTCGTCGCCGGTGGCGCGGGCGTCGGAAAAAGTCACTTAATAAAAACCATCGAGATGGCGGCCACTTATCAAATAAGGACAAGACGACGACGACGAAGACAAAAAAGTTCGGTTTTACTTTTTAGAAAAATGAAGACGACGACGACGACGGCCGAGGCGGATCACGAAGACGACGACGATGAAGGACGCGTCGTATTGATATGCGCGCCGACGGGAAAGGCGGCCTACAACGTGGACGGATCGACGCTGCACTCCGTTTTGCACTTGCCGGTAAATCAACTGACCGGACCGTTGGTGCCGTTGAACGATAATTTAATAAATACGATACGCTGCGATTTGAAAAATTTAAAATTACTAATCGTAGACGAAATATCGATGGTCGGCGGTAAAATGTTGAACAACATCAATCTGAGACTGCGGCAAATCTTCGCCAACGATTGCGATTTCGGAGGCGTTTCAATTTTGGCGATTTGCGACAGCTACCTCCCGTCGGCGACTGCTATCTATTCAACATAAATAGGAGTAACGTGAACAATTACTGCGACATTATAGACGACTACCTTTGGAGGAATTTTAAATTTTACGAACTGACCGAAGTTATGCGACAGAGGGAGGACAAGCGTTTCGCGGAGACTCTAAATCGTATGGCCGACGGAAAGATGACCTCCGAAGACGTTGAAATTTTCGAGAAGCGGCACGTCGGTTCGAATTTCGACGAGGCAGGCATTCCACGCGACGCCATATGCCTTCTTCGCACCAACAAGGAGGTCGGCGACTTTAACGACAAGCGACTGAAGACATACAATGACGACGTGGCCATCTCCGAGGCGGAAGATTCCATGAAAGGTTCGGGAAATAAGGTCAGCGACAAGTTAAGGAGGCAGTTCCTGAACAGCGTTAGACGATTGCCGCCGGGTCAGTGTTTCGGTTTGGCTTTGACGGTTCCACTACACGTCGGCGCCCGTTACATGATTACCGTCAACGTGGACGTCACCGACGGTTTGGTAAACGGCGCGTGTTGCATCCTAAAAGCAATCGAACGGTCGGAAAGGAGATTTGTAGCCGAAGATGTCGCCGCCGCCACCGTCCCCTCCGCCGCGCACGTCAAAAGATTATGGCTAGAGTTCGATAGTCGCGACGACGACAACAACAGAACGGTTGGCGAACATATTAGGAGAAAATTTTACATGGCGTTAGAATCGATCTCTTCGACTACGACCGCCGCCGCCGCCGCCGAGATCGCCACCACGAACTTCAACGTCGTCGCGAAGACTTACCTAGACTCGGGTTACGTGCCTTTAGAAAGATGTACGCGGCAGATTAAGACCAAAAAGGGATTTTCGGATATTTTCGTCGAGCGTCGTCAATTTCCGATTACGCCGGCCGAAGCGATGACGGTACACAAGGCGCAGGGTGCAACTTATAAAAACGTCGCGATACGTTTGGGCAAACACATGCCCAAAAGTTCAATGTACGTCGGCTGCAGTCGCGTCACGAAATCCGACGGTTTATATTTGTTCGGCGACAAATTCAAAGCTCCCCTGGCGACCGGAAAAAAAGATCCCGTTGAAGAGGAACTAAAATCTATTAGAGAAAATCCGAGCCGTCGACTTGGAATTCCCGTCGAGGAAATGTTGTCGTCCGGGTCGTCCGTCGACGTTAAATTGACATTTCACAACGTTCAAAGCTTTTTAAAACATAGCAAACTGATAGCGGCCGATCCGCAATTTTACGCCGTCGACGTTGTCGTAATGGTTGAAACTTGGCTTAAACGGACGGATTTGACTCGGCTCGCCAACGACAATGCGGCGTTCGACGTTGTTTGTAACATAGTAAATTCGGACAACGCGAACGATGAAGAAGTAGGAGTAGTAGGAGGGAACGAAGACGACAACGTCCATGTCAGAAGGAAACCTTTCGGAGCGCTTTGTCTGAAAAAAAAAGAAAGCGCATGTACGATCGAGGTCGATAGTACGTGCGTTAGACCTACGACGACCGTCGGAAGTTTTCAACTTATGAAATTAAAATTACAAGACGTTTGGAGCGTTTACGTCGTATACGTGCCGCCGTCCGCCCGTATTCAGGAGTCGATTAAGTTCTTCGAGGACGTCGTCAACTTTAGCGAAGAAAAAATTTTAATAATTGGAGACGTCAACGTAAATTGGAACGAAAATTCTTCGCTAAAACAATTTTTCCAAACAAAAGGACTTAAATTCGTAAATTGAATATTATATAATAACGACGGCGACCATGTTAATTATTTTTTTTCGCAGGTACAAACTTGGAAATAAGACCTCCTCATCATCCACCACCACCACCGCCGCAAACTACATCAAAATCGTCTCGACTAGAATCTAAAAAACGTTCGACCGATAAAGGTACGTCTATCTAGTAAAAAAAAATTATTCATTTTAAAATATGATACTGTTTTTAAAGGTAGTACAAGTTTCGCGAGACCGCGAACGCCGCCACCGCCGCATACATCATCATCATCATCATCACGACGACAGCCGCTGACTGAAGAGAGAAGGAACGCAGTAGTACGTTTTTCGGGATTGCGTAACGCGGACGGCGTATCGTGTTACGCAAACTCGGTCTTGAGAAGTTTTTTAAACATAAAACCATTTAACAATTTCATTCGATCTGGACAAACGGCGCTCGAAAACTCAATTCTTCAAGTACAGAACGGACTCAGTCTCGACACGTTGCAAGTGAGATTCCATCTCGGCGACGTTTGGCAACAACGACGGCAACAAGATTGCCAGGAGTTTTTTACGTCGTTGATTGAACGACTTACGACACGTTACGCGGACGAAATCCAGGTCAACTACTCTAATTTTACAAGTTGCGTCGCCTGCGAAACTCGACGCGGCGAAGAGGAGTTCGTATCTTCGTTCGCGTTAATGCTTCAACCTCCGAGAGTTGCCGACCACGACGACACGTACGATTTTGGATCTTTATTTAACAATGTACGAGAAGAGATGAACGACGACGATACTACGACTACTACTACACGACGCTGCCACGTGTGTAACGACGAACGTTTTAACAGAAACATTGCCATTTTACAAGCCAACTCTCATTTGGTACTATGGTTCGTCAACTATTTGGCAAACGATCGAGTGGGAGTCTATCGGTGCAGAACGTTCGACGAAGACGACGTTAAAATCGAAAACGTACATTATGAAGTCATCGCCGTAGTTTATCACGCCGGGGCAACGTGCCAAAGCGGACATTATTACGCGGACGTGCGAGATCGTCGCGGCGGAACCTTATGGACGAGATACAACGACGAACGCGTTACGTTTCTACGGTCGTTCGATAAAACACTCGAGCGTTGTACTTTAATGTTTTTAAAAAAAAAACAGGACGCAATATTAATTTAACAAGTTCGAGGTGCGTGTGTTGTCTACGCGTCGTTATTCTGTGTGCCGCCGCCACTCGTACGTACGTATGTACCCTAATGCCGTTTAACAATTGTGTGTGTGTGTTCGTTTGTTTACCTAACCCACCCCACCTATGTTACGTAACTTTTTGTTTTTATGTTTGTCGTTTTGTGAGTAACCAACATCACATCCGTATCCGTACCACCTATAACCACCTACCACCACCATCACCACCACCACCACCACCACCACCACCACCTTTATTGTATGATGTATTGCTGGCGGTGTCAGGTTTTTTGCCCCGAAGAAGGTTTCCCTGACATCGTTCGGCGTGCGTAATATATTCCCAACGTTCTCTTCGTTTCCTCAACGCACAAAAATTACGAATTTTATTTAATTCTTTTTACAGATATACAACCATTACTGGTACATATTACATTTTATATTAGGTAGTCCGATGGCGACGGCGGCGGGGACTAGCACACACCACCGCGTCATCCGACGATGACAACCCCACAACGTTTCATATTTTAAATATTCGTAGAAAAAAGTAAGTTTATAGTAGGTAATGGCGTAAAGGAGGAAGAAGAGAGAGAGATCTTATCTACTTCTACTACTACTACTACTACTACTACTACTACTACGATGAAGACGGACGATGTTTTTTTAAAAATTTTTCGTTTACGTCCACGCAAGTGAGAGGAGGTAAAAAACGTTCAACAACAACAATAAAAAGTTTGTTACGACTTTTACTTCCTCTAAACGATCAAGTTCGGTCGACTTTCCCACGCGTCCGTCGACGGTAGGCCGACGGGCGTCGGTCCGAAGACCTCGCTAAATCGTTCGATTGGTAGTAGCGACGGGCGGTGTGTACAAAGGGCAGGGACGTAATCAACGCGAGCTTATGACTCGCGCTTACTGGGAATTCCCAGTAAGCGCGAGTCATAAGCTCGCGTTGATTACGTCCCTGCCCTTTGTACACACCGCCCGTCGCTACTACCGATCGAACGATTTAGCGAGGTCTTCGGACCGACGCCCGTCGGCCTACCGTCGACGGACGCGTGGGAAAGTCGACCGAACTTGATCGTTTAGAGGAAGTAAAATTTTTTGTTGTTGTTGAACGTTTTTTACCTCCTCTCACTTGCGTGGACGTAAACGAAAAATTTTTAAAAAAACATCGTCCGTCTTTATAGTAGTAGTAGTAGTAGTAGAAGTAGATAGATACTCTCTCTCTCTCTCTTCGTCTTTCTCCTTTACGCCATTACCTACTTATAAACTTACTTTTTTCTACGAATATGAAACGTTTTGGGGGTTGTCATCGTCGGATGACGCGGTGGTGTGTGCTAGTCCCCGCCGCCGTCGCCCATCGGACTACCTAATATAAAATGTAATATGTACCAGTAATGGTTGTATATCTGTAAAAAGAATTAAATAAAATTCGTAATTTTTGTGCGTTGAGGAAACGAAGAGAACGTTGGGAATATATTACGCACGCCGAACGATGTCAGGGAAACCTTCTTCGGGGCAAAAAACCTGACACCGCCAGCAATACATCATACAATAAAGGTGGTGGTGGTGGTGGTGGTGGTGGTGGTGATGGTGGTGGTAGGTGGTTATAGGTGGTACGGATACGGATGTGATGTTGGTTACTCACAAAACGACAAACATAAAAATAAATAGTTACGTAACATAGGTGGGGTGGGTTAGGTAAACAAACGAACACACACGCAATTGTTAAACGGCATTAGGGTACATACGTACGTACGAGTGGCGGCGGCACACAGAATAACGACGCGTAGACAACACACAACACGCACCTCGAACTTGTTAAATTAATATTGCGTCCTGTTTTTTTTTTAAAAACATTAAAGTACAACGCTCGAGTGTTTTATCGAACGACCGTAGAAACGTAACGCGTTCGTCGTTGTATCTCGTCCATAAGGTTCCGCCGCGACGATCTCGCACGTCCGCGTAATAATGTCCGCTTTGGCACGTTGCCCCGGCGTGATAAACTACGGCGATGACTTCATAATGTACGTTTTCGATTTTAACGTCGTCTTCGTCGAACGTTCTGCACCGATAGACTCCCACTCGATCGTTTGCCAAATAGTTGACGAACCATAGTACCAAATGAGAGTTGGCTTGTAAAATGGCAATGTTTCTGTTAAAACGTTCGTCGTTACACACGTGGCAGCGTCGTGTAGTAGTAGTCGTAGTATCGTCGTCGTTCATCTCTTCTCGTACATTGTTAAATAAAGATCCAAAATCGTACGTGTCGTCGTGGTCGGCAACTCTCGGAGGTTGAAGCATTAACGCGAACGAAGATACGAACTCCTCTTCGCCGCGTCGAGTTTCGCTGGCGACGCAGCTTGTAAAATTATAGTAGTTGACCTGGATTTCGTCCGCGTAACGTGTCGTAAGTCGTTCAATCAACGACGTAAAAAACTCCTGGCAATCTTGTTGTCGTCGTTGTTGCCAAACGTCGCC
>NW_022170596.1:23100234-23203329 GCF_008802855.1 Photinus pyralis | reverse complement strand
GGAATGTCTGGTGGGGTGGGGGGGGGCGGAGGAGTAGCCCTGGGAGCGTTCCTCGATCTCGAGGGTGCGTTTAACAACATCACGTTTGATTCCATTAGTGATGCTGGTGAAGGCTTTGGCGTTAATGGGTCAATAGTAAGATTGATCCGCACCATGCTCGGAAGCAGGGTCATTACATCCTCAATTAAGATGACAGAGATGAGCTCATCGGTCACTTGAGGGTGTCCCCAAAGTGACATGTTGTCTCCACTGCTGTTGTGTCTGGTGATGGATGGGCTCCTCCGTACCTTGAACGAGGGGGGAGCGTATACACAGGGTACGCGGACGATCTCGCGATCGTCATAACTGGAAACTTTCCAAACACAAAACAATTAGCTGTCGAAGTAAAAGCTCGGAAGGCTTCCATACGGCTATTGCGAGGAGTGGAAGGACCGAGCCCCGAGGCATTCTTGGGCAAGGGCGGACCAGAAAGGAAACCCTCAGGTCCGATCCCCTCCTCGCAAGAAGGGATGTGATCCGGACTGTCTTACTAATACCAAAATGTGGCTGAACTCAGATCGCCCCATGCAATGACAGTCAGACGGCCTTGTCAGCAGACAGGTTTCGGTCGGCTACGCCGCTTAATTGCAGGCGAACTCTAGATGAGTCTAATAGCTAGGGTAATCTTGATCTTGATCTAGGTGTCAGCGCACTGTGGAATAGGAGGCAACTAGAGGCCGGACGAGCTGGCTCGCGAAGGCAGTGGTGGAGCCTTCTTCGGGCCCGAGCCTACCCTAAGAATTGTTCCCTCCGTTATCACGGCCAGAATGGAAGACTGGGGGACCAGTCAATTCTAGGCTCAGTGGCAGTAAGCACTTCCGCCCCTTGCCAAGAGTCTAAGCTCCTAAACCTGAATAACGGGCGATCAAGATCGAGTTGCTGTCGAGTCGCGGTCGCCTTTGGAAGTTCAAGTAAAGTACGATTTCCCGTGTACATAAAAATTCCAAAGGTGACTCGATCGCATAGTAGAAGCCAGATTAGGAAGATCACCTGGGTGCTACACCTGACGAGGCTCTGGAGTGTCAACTATCACCTGCATAACATTGGGCTTGTGGCACGTGCAGATTCTGTGGCTCAAATTGAAAATTTAGGCATTTTTACACGCTAGTAATATAACAAAAAATACTACGCACCTTATCTGTTTATTTATTAAATTGGTAGGTATTCATTTTTAGGCTAAGAGAAAAGAAAAACGCAGTTCTTTAAAATACTCAATCAAGTGGATCTAACAAACTTAAGGATGCTAAACAGTTATTCCGTAACTAGCAGTACAATTCTATAATTAGTGCATTAAATTGGGTAGCATTTAATTACCACTTAATTAATTACCATATTAATTTGTTGGGCTAAGTCGCTATGTGGAGATAGCGATGACAAATAAATAATTTAAAAAACCACAACTAGGAATGGTTGGTAAACTGCTTGAACCTCATCTGGTGCAAATGCAGAAATATTTACAGGTGAAATAAAACATGTTTGCAATAAAAGTCAACTTGTATTGAAAAAATGTAGGTAAGAAAATGAATGAAGTACTTCTTCCGTTTATTTCGTTACGTATAATTACCGAAGTGGACAATTAATCATTTTTATTGCAACATGCTGTTACTAAATATTGTTCAGTAAATTGGTTTGATAAAATCACCTTTTGTTTGTTTTGGGTGTAGGTACACAACAGGTATCTATTATAAAATTTTGTAAGTTAACCTCGGGTAAAACAACAAACATAATATACAATGTATCTTTAGGACGTTAATTACGTTTCCAAGATATATTTTCAGTTTTCTAATTACCTACTTACTTGAACCTTTCAACATAAAATAATAAGTAACCCACGGTGTCTATTCCAGCTATCCATATAATCGTTTGCAAATTTCCAATTCGTATAAAATTGTAAAAATTCACACATGTGTAAATAAGTGCTCTAGCTAGAAAGTAAACTTGAGGAATTTATACATTATATTGTGCAACGGAAAAGTAAGCAAAAAATCCGAACAGGAATTAGTCAATCTATAATTGCCGTTTAATTTCACACAAAGGTGGTACCTACCTATTATGTTGTGTGACCAAAACCTTGAAGTATTGTTAGGAAAAATAGGAATGAACTGATAAATTGATATAATTACGAATAGTGAGAGGTTGTGCATACTCAAGGTCTCTGAAGGACCAGTAATCTAGATTAAGTTTGCATCACAGTCCGTCTTATTACATGCTTTCACATTGCCATAGAAATTGTCGTTTATCTTCTTACTAACAAAGTTATCATAATTCATAAGCACATAAGCAGCTAAAATGTCAGGCTTGTTCCGGACTTTATAGAACTTCCGTTCGACTTATTTTTTTAATCGATTTGTTAGCGTTTGGCATCCAATAATTGTTTATTATTATTATACACTAATGCCCTATTACTTACCTCAATACAAGACCCGCTTCTTTACTGCGATAAATGTCACACTTATGCAGTGGTTGATTGATGTTTAATGAATCATATTGTCCGGCTGCTCGACACAAAGCTCGATATAGTTGAAACTGTAGTAAAGTGCTAACGAAAAATCTGAAATAAAATTATAAAATTTAAATTTAAATTAGCTTTCCTTTTGTATTGAAATAAGTTATTTAATGCTAAAGAAAAAGATATCAATCACCTGTGCACAATAATTAATATTGACCTTCATCAAACCATTCTAAGGTCTTAAGCCGCGGTGTAATAAAAAGGAAAAATGTAAAGTTGCCGAAGGTTTTATTACAAAAGCACAAATGACTCGCATTCAAATTAAGACATTTTTTTATAATATCCTTTAAAGTATCAAATTAATTCCGCCGTATTTATGATTTTGGAAGAAAGTGAGGCGTCATATATTGGACAAGTGTACGCATAATCTAGTATTACGTAAAGGACGCATGAGCTGGCCTCGTATTTGACTGAAAAATGACTTTCTCAATTATGGAAAGGGAGTTACTTTCGAGCGGGAGAAGACTTTGACACAATGTCGCTTATGCCTACTTAATGGTGGTGCATTAATATCCCCAGCGAAAGTGAAACGGAGGTATAAAAGTGGGTAAAATCTTAATAACCCTATACAGTTCACATCTTGAACTAGAAGCATCAACTGACGTATGATGAAAAAATTGGTGAGTTAAATGCAAGTGCTAATGTGTACAGTGACAGTGATTTATTTAGTGACCCTATTGGATTATTATTTTTATAGTGACACACATTTTAATTTTTGACTTACTAAATCCAAATTTCATTCAATCGATTTCTAATAATTTAAGTTTTAACATCGTCAATTTTATTAATTTCATTTTCTATTTCAGCTGTTATTTACTATCTTAGTCCTAGCCGCAGTGGCTGTAAGGGCTGAGGCGGAGGAGAAGAAAGAAGTTGACAGTAGCGATAAGAAACCAACGAAACGTGGACTATTAACATTGGGTTATGGATATGGTGGTGACTACGATAACGGATATCTTCTAGGCCAAGGAGGATACGGATTGGAAGGAGGAATTACTTTAGGAACCGGTTTAGGCCATTACGGATATGGAATCGATCTAGGACACAGCACCGCAATTGAAAAAACCATAACCCTTGTAAAAGGAGTACCAGTCCCATACCCAGTAGAAAAACACATTCCGTATCCAGTTATAAAGAATATCGCTGTACCAGTTAAAGTACCAGTACCACAGCCATACCCGGTTGAAAAGCACGTGCCATATCCAGTCAAAGTACCAGTTAAGGTGCCTGTTCCCGTTCCACAACCCTACCCAGTTGAAAAAATTGTGCACGTGCCAGTCCATGTTCCAGTTGACAAACCATACCCAGTAAAAGTTTTAGTACCACAACCATATCCAGTAGAGAAACACATCCCAGTTCCCGTAAAAGTGCCAGTTCCACAACCATACCCAGTAGAAAAACCAGTCCCATTTCCTGTCAAAGTACCAGTTCACGTTCCACAACCATACCCAGTATACAAAAATGTCCCAGTACCCGTAAAAGTCCCCGTCGACAGGCCCTACCCGGTACATGTACCTCAACCTTATCCAGTTGAAGTTATTAAGCACATTCACGTTCCCGTGGACCGACCAGTACCATATGAAGTCAAAGTACCAGTAGACAGGCCATATGCTGTTCATGTAGAAAAACCATACCCAGTACCAGTAAAGGTACCCGTACCTGCCCCGTACCCAGTAGAAAAACCTGTCGCTTATCCCGTAGAAAAGCCCTATCCGGTACCAGTAAAAGTTTTAGTTGACAGACCCGTACCTGTGCCTATAGAAAAACACATTCCTTACCCCGTAGAGAAACCATACGCCGTCCCCGTTAAAGTGCCAATTCCATACCCTGTTGTTCACACCCCCGTTGTTCATGACGCTCCAATTGCTCACAACTATCATGGTGGATATTACGATTACCACCACTAAATTTGAAATGTTCACACTGTGTGTGTTTAATACGCAATCTCAACCCTAATGTATTTATACCGTATTATGTTACTGTAATAAACTTCTTGTTTTATTTTTTTAAACTTTTGAATTTTTATTTGTGCTAACGGATCGCACACTGACCTACATCAACAGAATAGGAATGATATTATAACATTTCCTAATGTAGAAAGTGAAATTAAGGCGATTACTTTCATAAAATCATTAATGTGCGTGCTCCGCCGTGTATCGATAGACACTGATGACATTTTAATTCATAAAAGTAGGTAACCGGAAATGGTGCTGTTATACACATGGACATAACCGAGTTCTTCGGATTACGTCAGTATTAAACGAATATATAGATGTAATTTCCATACAAGTCAAGGAGCCGCACTTTTCCGCAATATCCGGCTTTTGTTTCTTTATTTCTGTGTTATTATTTCAAAATTCTATTTCGCGAAATAATTATTCACTCATTCATGCGAGTTCATAACAAATCGGCCAGCATTTAACAGTTGGTCAAGTGGAGGCGAAAACTGATATTTAATAAACGTGTGTAACTCTGTACAGATCCAAAATTGAAACGAGTCAATTAATTACTATATGAAATTGTGCTCTTAATTACCTGTCCACATTTCGCTTACCTTGAAATTTTTAAGCCGCGCACCATTAAATTCGTCTGAGGTAACGAAGTATAACTAAATAGTGTTAAGCAAGAAGTTGGACATACATTTTTGTGGCTTGGTTCTTTCAAGGTCGATTTTACGCAATATTAGTTGCTGTAATTTGGTATTTTAGCCCAGTGGCATTTGCGCTACCTGGAGTACCAAAGAACTTGTAGATAAAGTTGAAAAGTAATTAATGGCGGAGTAATTACAGGAACAGGTAGCGGGTAATTATAAAAAGCTCTTGATGACATACAAATGTACACGTATATGTATACCTATTTGAGATTAATTTAAAATTATTTCATAAATGGACTAATTAAGCTCACTTTGCAGATCTACTTATTTCTCGCTAATCTCATCTAATGTAAATGTAGGTTATGTTGCAATATCTACAGTGGTAATTAGTAACATTGAAAATAAGCTAATTTTGTGCGTATCCCATAAGATTCAAATCTAATCGTACAATATATCCAAATGTACAGGGCGGTGCGGTATATTTTCTCAATATGATGCAGTTTTCGAGAGGAGTAAATATTTTTCTTCAATTTCATATTTATTTTGAATGGAGTTGAAAGGCATAACTTACTGATGTTAATGAAAGATGTTCAATATGACCACGTGTTGGGTATACAATCGGCGAATATGGAAATTGTTTTAATAATTTTTGTTATTTCAAAAATTTACTTAAAATTACATTTCTAATCAAGTTGATCAATTCATCTTGTATAGTGTATATTATTGCTTAGATAATTTACGATACCATTTGTCACACTCGCGTTGAACTCTCCTAATATGTTCTTCCATAATTGGAGTCAGAAATCAATTCTATCATTTCTAGGAAAATTCAGTTAATGGGTTGAACAAATTTTTCAGTCGTTCCATACTAAGGATTGTGAGGCTAATAGGCTAATTATTGACATAATTCTTTTTAGAACCCATAATTTTTTAATGTTCAGAGACAATAGTTTTTCTCTGCTCCAACTCAAGAACTGACGGATATAGGCACAGATAACGTCAATAAAAGTGGCAATAAAATTCAAATGTACATTCATTTCTGGAATCTGAAGTTTGATCGATTTTTAGAGAAGGTTGGCACCCTAAAAGCGTATTTATGTTACCGTATAAACAATAGGGTAGATGACAAATTGTTTAAAACCGTTTGTAACTGTTCGTATACCTCTACTATAACTTTAAAATATGATATTTCAGCAAAATATTATTGCAAATTGATGCAATTTGAATGGTAAATTTGTATTGTAGCGCCAGAACGCTGTTTTGTGGTAGAAGTTCGTCTTTCATGGCGAACGGACGTGTTTTGAGTGAGCTCCGGCCTTTTTTCGTGGGTTTTTGTGTTTGTATAGGTTTAAAAATGTATTATCTCGGGCAGCCGGTAGCGTACAAAATTTGTAATTGTTTAGTGCTTATTTCATCGAAATCGGTTCAGTGGTTGAGATTTTACGAATTTTTACAGTTTTAAGTTTAATCTCAAGATTCATAACGCGCGAGACTAATTAAATCGTGAGAAGACAGGGCAGGAACCTCCAATCAACAGGACAAAAAAGGGCGTAAAGCTAAGATAAGTGCTTACTTGCTTACTTACTCACCTACTTACTTAGAATTAAGGCTAAATTTAATTTAAAAGTGAACAAAGGGGAAAAGATAGAATAGAGAGGCGCAAGTCACTGGGAGCTACATTGAATATACCTACTTCGAATCGGGGTGGAACAAATTGACCCTTGGGAAAGGAAATATAAACTTGTCAACCGGAGACATAAAAGAAACTAAGCCATAAATTACAATATTTAAGCTCTCAAATTTCGGTCTAATAGGCATGATTGACAAAAAAGGAAACCTTTCTTACCAAATTTCAGCGGCTTTTTTTTCCTGTTTTTTTGCGCTTTTTACTTTCGTTAGTACCTTTAGTTTAGAGTCTCCCAGACACAATAGAATATACGGGGCGGTCAAAGATAGACTGAAGGGGCACGTCTCGGTGACTTAACAATTAACTTAACTAAATTATCTCTCCTAGGTATCTCTTTTAGCGATCAATAAACAGCACCAACCACCCAAACCAGGATTAAGACCTTAAAGACAAGTACTCGTAACAGCGATCAAATAGAAGTGCGATCAAAAGAATACATCCTAGAATGCATCAGTATAAATAAGGATGGGGACTGCCTGTTTGGAGCGATTGCGCACCAACTGAGGCGACTGCCAGTGACATCAGAGCCTCACAGGAAATTAACCAAATGATTAAAAAAGAAATCAACGCATACATCAGGGAAAACCTGGAAGATTTCTACCCACAATTGATAGGAGACGTAGGCGGATACGTGGAGGGAAGAAGGAGAGAACCAGCAGGGTTGCGGAAATCGTAATCAAGAAGCACCGATGCATTGAGGTGGAGAAATTTGAAGGAAAAGCAAGAGTATATCCATGGCCCAAATCAAGATGAAAATAAGAAGACTAACAATCATAGGATGCCACATCCTCTCGGACAAAAGAGGGCAGGCGGAACTCAGAAATCGAAGTGAAACAACAACAAAAAAATGCGAAAAGAACCTGGGTATCATACTAGGCGACTTCAATGCACAACTAGGCAGACTGGACGGAAGTGAATAGGAGGAAGGGAACGGCAGCGACCTTTACGAACATGGTACACCTACATGGACTGAGGGTAGAAAACATATTCGGCAAGTCCAAAATGGTAACATGTAATCAAAGGAAATAAGCGTCACGAACACAGCAGACATATGGGCAAAAACAGTAGGATCGGACCACAAAATGGTAAAGGGGAAAGTAAAGAGGGGGGAGGGGAAGAAGAGAACAGGAAGGAAAGGACAAGGAGCACAACGGGGAAACCGAAGGGTGGAATGTGAAACTTCTGTCAGGGGAGAAGAAAAGAAAGGAGTACCGAAAGCAGTGGTAAAAGATTAGAAGCAAAAAGGGGATGGGATACCATATGGAAAAAGATCGGCGAAACGATCAAAGAAGCAACAAGGAAAACACTAGGGAAACAGAAACCGCCCATGTGACCGAACAGAAAGCGGGCCAAAACCCACACTAACCTGAAACAAAGAAGAAGCTAAGGGAAGCCAAGGAAGAAGAAAACAGAGCCTATGAGCAACACGAAATCAAGGAATTCGCCGAGTTCGCGGAGAACATCACCAAACTCAGACCAATAGAGAGGAATACGGAAATGTAATGGTATAGGCACATCAGAAAATATAAAAGGAGGAAACAAGGGGGAAACAGAAAATATCTCGGAAAATATATACCAATGACAGCGTGGGCGATGCTGGGACTACCCAAATTCCTAATCAACAGAACCATACACGCGTGGCAAAGGGAGTATACTAGTATACAATGGTTTTGGAAGAAAACCGTACACCAAAAGAAAACCAGGGGGATCAAACAAGGATGTCCGTTTCCCCAAGGCTCTTCGCAATAGCACTTGACCACGCTATAGAACAAACAAGGATGGTGGTGAGGAACCTTAGCATAGGCGACCAATTACAACTACCGACATTACTGGCGTACGCGGACGATCTACTCGTAATCGCGGATAATTTATAAGACACCGAGGACTTCGTCCAGGCCATCGGGATACCAGGTACACCCGGAAATGGTGAACCTACAAATATACAACGAAAAGAGCTACATGATGACAAGAGTGCCAGGAAACAACACCCCCAGTACAAAGAAGGAGAGAAGACCATAGCCGGGAAGGAGATAACCATGAAGCACAAGAATATATATGGGAACGTATGTACATAAGCAGCACCCTCAGCAGGCACAACGCAGTGAAAGACAGAATATCCAACGCATTCAGAATCACACACGGAATCTGGAACTTCATACGAGCGAAGAAAATACCGGACAGCTTGAAATGATGATTTACAACACGATCGTAGCACCGACAATCTTATACGGAATTAACACTTCAGCGCCAACAAAGAGCAACAGACGAACATTGAGGAGGGCGGAGTGGAAGGCACTCAGGATACTGAAGAAAACAGCAACCTCACAAGAAAGCAGAGAAGAGAACTATTAGAGGAAAAGACGATTGCCAGGAGACTGAAGATGAGGCAGATGAGATACTGGGGACATACCAACAGGAGGAACAAAGACCATATCATTCGGGCTGCCAAGATTCTATGTGCCTCGGAATGGAAGGTAGGCCGACCCTGCCAAACATGGAACACCACCATAAACCAAACGGTAGAGGTCTCGGGGATTACCATGGGAAGATGGGAAGAGAATAGCAGAGACAAACATCAAAGGAAGAAAGAAAGCAGAAGAATACTGGAGGTGGAGGAAGAATCAGCCACAAGGACAAGTAGCCAAGGGGAGGAGGAAAAGGGGACAGAAAGTAATGCGGGGAGAGGACAACAATAAAAAGAGCCTAACACGAGGGAAAACAGGGAAGGGAACGAGACCAAAGGATAGGAACATCGGAAGCCAATGAACGCCCGGAGAAGAAGCTATCACTAGAAAGCAGAGTTCCCTCTAAGGCAGAATACCAGTGGCGAAGCTGTGGCCGTACCCGTTCGGGTCGGATAACACCCAGTTAGCCACCCCCCCCACAACCCCCCCAATCCACAAAATCGACCACATTGTTTGGCATATGTCGCGGCCCAGCGCGATGGCAACAAAGTAGTGGGGAAACGTCCCTGATAGTGTCTACGAGGAACGCATCCTCACGACAGTTGACTAAATCCTGGGAGAGGCGGCGACGCCAGGTATATGTCAAAGTTTCAAGTTTCAAGCGCCAGAACGCTGTTTTGTGTCATGGCGGTGTCTGTGACGTCATAGTTCTGACAAGTGACAATTGTAATTATAAACACATAACCCCAACGTAAGTAGTAACTATGAAAACAATATGCCATGTCGAAGATTTTCTCACGTTAAACAGTTGAAATGGGACAGGGAATTAATTCTTGATAACCCATAGGGTATAGAACGCCTCGAGAAGCTAACTAACTACCTGGCCGCCGAGTATATCAACTTTACTTAAAGTCACATGATTTTATGAGTTAAAATTGCACTATTGTTCGGAATGATTGTAATAGTTTCTAAACCGCAAATTATCCCTTGTAAATGAAGGCTACAAAAAACCTCAAGACACGGGTTTAAACTCCCACTACTGTTCGAATTTACCGTAATAGTTCCCAACTCGCGATTTTACACGTTTGATTTATACGTACTTCGAGTGGCGTTTACAATGTATGATAAACTAGTACAAAAGTGGCATTGCGATTTCTTCAATAACTTTGTTGCGAAGTAAAAGAATGACCTTCTGTAAACGAACGATTGTAGTTAAAGGTTTAAACTTGAATGAAGTAAATTTTGTAACAAATTGTTATCAGTGTGGGATAAAAATGGAAGATATATATGGCTGTTTTTTAAGATTCTTATTTCTTAAAAAACAGTGTAAGTACACGAATTAGCTAAATATGCAAATGTCGTAACATTATATGTACAGTCTCTTGTAAAAGTAATGTCCCTCGGATACCTACCACTGTAGCATAGGCAACCAACATCCCAGCCGACTAGTCCAAGTTGGATTTGCGGGTGTGGGAGGTAGGTAGGTATCTAATGCGGTTCGTTTTCAGCAGGTATTCCCACTTTGCCAAACTAAAAATAAGTTAGTAGAATGAAAATGAATGGCATTTATTAGCTCAAAAGATCTGCGCTGCTTTAATCTATCCTTGGTTTAATACAATAGAAATTTTTACATTTCTTTCAATTGGTTTGGTGCGTTTTAAATTTGGAAATACTTTAGCTAAAATAATGACCTTTTACTTTTAATTTTTTCGAGTAGATTTTCTTCTAACAAAATAAATGTGATGATTTTGTCGTTTTATACTGACATTGAAATTGAAGTCTCATTATTAATTACTCGGGCCTCCTAATGGAATGCGATTATCTGCACTGGAAGCGCAACAATCCCGTTCCTTTTGTAACTACCAC
Source organism: Photinus pyralis (assembly GCF_008802855.1). Lineage (NCBI taxonomy): Eukaryota > Metazoa > Arthropoda > Insecta > Coleoptera > Lampyridae > Photinus > Photinus pyralis. The sequence goes on along the minus strand of NW_022170596.1, from coordinate 23,192,230 downwards.
CTCCCACTCCTTTCAAACCCCGGGATGGCACCCGCGGAAAAATTCAGCTGTTTTAATTATTTTTCCCTAATTTATAATCATTTCACCTGCCTGAAAAAGCCGGTTTAACTGGTAACTAATTTTTTTGTCAAAAAATATTATACCTATAACCTGGACTAAATATCCTTATAATATGCCTACCTACTCAAAAATATGCAACGTAAAAGCTCTCCTAAACTAAAATCAACCACGACCAAGTATCACAAATGCATATCATTTAATTTCTGATGCTAGTTACAAAAGAAAGGTATTGTTGCACAGTGCACTTGTAGGGCAATTAATCGCATTCCATGAGGAGACCTACTCGCAAGTAATTATTAATAACACTGGAATTTCAATGTCATTAAAGGACAAGAATATCACCTTTATTTCGTTAGAAGAAAACCTACTCAAAAAATTAAAAAGTGAAAGGCCATTATTTTGTCTTAATAGTCTCTAGCTAAACTATTTGCAAATTTAAAACGCACCAAACCAATTGTAAGAAATGTAAAAATGTTTACTGCACCAAGCGAAGGATATGCAGCGCAGATCCTTTGAGCTAATAAATCGATGGCATTCACTTTTATTCTACTAACTAGTATTTAGTTTGGCTAAATGGGAATATCTGCTGAAAATGAACCGCATTAGATAGCTACCTCGCACACCCGCAAATCCAACTTGGACTAGGCGGCTGGGATGTTGGTTGCCTATGCTACAGTGGTAGGTATCCGAGGGACATTACTTTTACAAGAGATGTATATGTGAATGAATCATTATCTCAACCAAAAATGTTGACTCTAAAGGCCGTTATTGTGGAAAGAAAATTTTTGTCGACATCTATTGAACTTGAAACTGTATAACATTACGCAACAATACGATGCTACATACGTTGAAACTAACGACATTTTAAACAAAAATGGGCACTTCACAAAACACGGCCTTCACATGTCCGCAGAAGGAAAACATTGCATCCTAAGAAGAGTCCACCAACTTCTCAAGTCAAATGCTCCATACCCTCCTGGATTACCTTTGTCAAATGGATTGCGATTTAGAACCATTGGTAATTTAACTTATATCATTCCCTTAACTAGTGAAGCCCAAAATACTAATAATACATTAATTGATTTAAACGTCAACCCGTCGACCATCTAGTTGATTTAGTAAAATTAAGTACAACTAACTCTAAGGATAAGGTAATAAAATCCTGTACAAATCTAACAAAGAATGAGATCGCCAAAGATAAGAATTTGGATTTCAAATATTGTAATAGAAATTGTCTTGATTTATTTTATAACCGTTGTAATGACTACCCTGATAAGGATTCTGATAGCACTAAACTAGGTATAGGGAATTCTTTTGGTGTACTGCATTTAAACATTCAAGGGTTGGCTAACAAAATGCTAGACTTTGAAATTTTTTTGTCTCAGTACACAAATTTGGATGTTTTGTGTGTAAATGAACACTGGCTGGCTCATGATGATCAAATAATTACCTGTCAGATTGAAAATTATGTAGTTGGCAGTGATTTTAATCGCAAGTATTTTCAAAGAGGTGGGGTAATGATCCAAATTAAGCCTAGCCTCAGTTTTTCCAATTTACAGTTTGTCACTGATTTAAGTATAGAAAAAGATTTCGAATGTTGTGGTCTTCAACTGTTATCCAATTTTACGTGTGTAATATCAATTTATCGTGCACCGGCAGGCAATATGGGTGTCTTTTTGACGCAGCTTGAACAGTTACTGATAATGCTTTCTACGAAAAAGCGGGTTATCATTTGTGGTGATTTCAATATAAATTTACTACTGGATTCAAAAGATGTAAAGATGTTTGTATCATTACTTAGTTCCTTTAACTTCACAAATATGTTTGACTCTCCAACAAGGGTTACAAGTACATCAGAGACGTGTATTGATAATATTTACACTAACTTTGATACATTTTGTTCAACCAAAAACATTTACATCGATTTTTCAGACCATAATGCCTTAATACTCAACATGACAGGCGCCGTCTCTAAAATACACTACAATAAATACGTATATACAGAAAGGGAAGAAGTTTCAGTAAGATTAATTTAAATTTCTTTAGCAGTATATGCTAACGAATACGGATTGGTCACAAATGTACACAGCCAAAAATGGCAAATTTGATATATGTTATAGACAGTTTTTATGTTGTTTTAATTAAATCGTTTCCTATAAAAAAAACCTGCTCTCCAACGTACATAAGAAAGGATGGATTACTAACGGTATCAAAAAATCTAGTAAAACAAAACGGGAACTGAAGCAAATTGTTAATCATTTTCCCGATCCCACCTTAGTAAATTACTATAAGTTATATTGTAAGAAATTTAAAGACATAGTAAGGGCCGCACGAAGAAATTATATCGCCGCTATGAAATTAACAAATCTCCTAATGTTATAAAAACAGTATGGGAATTAATTAAAAATGATTTAAATAAAAAAACAGAAGCCAGGGAGAACTTAAACTTGGTTGTTGATGATATTAAACATTATGACCCTGCTGTTGTCGCAGATTGTTTCAATAGTTACTTTGCTGATGTAGGTGTCTCCATCCAAAAGAATATAACTCCTATTCCAGGAGGGAAATTATTAATGCCCTCGAATAGAGGTACATCTTTGTTTCTTAGTCCTATTACACACTCCGAAGTGGAATCAATTATAAAATCTCTAAGAAGCACATTATCTACTGGATATGATGATGTCCCACAAAATATTATTAAGGTCGTTGCTAAATTAATTTCGAAGCCACTCGCATGTGCCATTAACGATTGCTTTGAAGCTGGGGTTTTCCCAGATGTCTTAAAAATTGCTAGAATTCGTCCTCTATTTAAATCAAAAGATAAAACGAGGGTAGAAAATTATCGCCCAATTGCCATTCTGTTGATTTTTTCTAAAATAATCGAGAAAGCTTTAAAAAACCGTATTATTGAATATTTTAGACAAAATGATCTTTTTTGCAGCCAACAACACGGGTTCATACCCGGCAGATCTACTAGTACAGCTCTCAATAATTTAATGTTAAATATTTTAACTGGTTTAAAAGGGGAGAAGTGGACAGCTAGTGTTAATTGTGATCTATCTAAAGCATTTGATGTGATTAATCATACTATTCTATTGAATAAATTATTTCATTATGGTATTAGAGGAATAGCTTTACAGTTAATAAAATCATATCTAATTAACAGAGAGCAATTTGTACAAGTTTCACATACCGAATCCGACCGACCGACCGACGGCTTGTATCAAGTGGGGTGCCTCAAGGCTCCGTCTTGGGACCTTTACTTTTTGTCATTTTCCTTAATGATTTGCCATTTAATTTTTGATCACTTGAATCAGTTTGCGGGGTATCTATGTATGCCGACGACACTAGCTTTGTAGTCACTGGCACGTCACAGTCACAACTTTCAAATAATCTGATACAAGTATTATCTCAAGCACATCGTTGGTTCTCAAATAATCAATTGCAATTAAATGTCAATAAAACCAACATCATTGTATTCGCGAAAGATATTACGCAGTTTGATAATTTTAATTTTGGTAATGTTAAACTTAGTTTTGTTTGTAAAATTCTGGGCCTTGAATTTGATAATAAAATGAAATGGCGCCAGCATAGTTCATCATTAATTTTAAAACTGAATAAAGCGTTATTCTCTCTCCGTCATCTAAGACGCTTATGTCACTATGATACATTAAGGAGTGTATATTTTGCATACTTTGAATCTCATTTACGATTCGGTATACTATTTTGGGAAAACTCAAACCTTATGAGCAGTATCTTTAAGCTGCAGAAAAGAGCCATCCGCATATTGGTTGGAATAGGTCCACGGGAGTCATGCCGGTCTTATTTCAAAGAATTAAAAATTGCGACCTTATACAATTTATACATTATTGAATGTGCAGTGTTCGTCCACAACAACATTCACCTGTTTGTTTTTAATGCCAAGGTTCACAATTACAATACAAGACGTGGTAAGTTTATTAGAACCCCAGTTTCAAAATCTAGTATTTTTAACAATTTTATTCTTTCATTGTAACAGCTATAAAAATATACAATAGCCTACCAAATACCTTAAAGGCAAGTAACAATTCTGGTTTTAAAAAAAATTTGAATGCATACTTCAGGGAATTTGTTTTTTATTCTATATGTGAATTTTTTGATTCTTTTAAATAACTACCTATACATATTTTAAATTGTTTGTATGTGTACACCTGTATTGTAATATTTAAAAAAATAAAAAATTTGTGTGCACATCTGTATTGTAATAATTGTTGTTTATTGTGCAAGATTATTCAACGCCTTACGGTAAATATGAATAAAGTTTATCTATCTATCTAGTAGAATTTTAGAATGATCACAGTCTAATTCACATGTCCTTATAGTATGGATTAAGTCTTCACGCCCTATTTCTGTAGTAAAATCAAGCTAGAGTGGTTGAAAATAGGGTGACATCAATTTTGCTATTATTATTGTGAAGCAGTTTCCGCATTTTTTATTTAGGGAGCTTAGTGAAGAGCCATATAAAATATAAATAATTCGTTCCGGGATCCTCCATGCTAACAAGTGATTACAGCGCTTGGTGGTGGCTGTGAGTAATTTAGTCGAGGCTTCTCCATTAGCATGTGAAATGAGATCCTTTAAATGGTGAGGTCTTATCACGTCCAATTCCTGGATTCCTGCTGAAGATCCGGAGGGAAAGCTTAATATTGCATGGCGTACCTATACATCCTTGCTTTCAACAGATAATGGAGAATTATAGGGGAATAGCAGTTGTTTTAAGGGAGGCGGATGCGGATTATAAGTAATAATATCAACAGATGCAGTATTTTTTTTCTAAAAAAAAGTATTTAGACTTTTGCTCTAAAATAATTAGGGGAGCTAGTAATTGACGATAAAGAAATTACCATTGAAATCCCTTATGCTGTGTCGCGCTAGGCACCACCCTGTATAAGGATTCGTAATTTTTTTCTCCACAAAAAACCTAAATAGACTTTATCCGGAAGTAAACAATTACTACTTATTGAAATTCCTATGGTGCGTCCGTCAAATCACCACCCCGTATACACTATAATAAAACCAAATCTAACCCCAGGTTTAAAATTTGGTTTTCGCGTGCTATAGCTATACTCAGGCGTTCGTTTGCTATATTTGCTTACACATTTATTAAGTAGTATGACAGTATGACATTAAAATATTAAAATATTTCGAAATTTAAAAAAGCATGGCAAAAATTTAAAATGGCTCGTGTGCGCGAAGGTTGACATGTGTAATGTTTTGATTGCTGGTGACAGAACCGATCCAAAGATGGTGTTAAAGCACCGGGAATTTATTTTCGTTTTAATTTTGTCGTGTATAATTTGCCAGATGAATTATTAACTAATTGGTGCCTATATCCACTACCCAATAGTCTTTTCTAATGTCTACTCTGACGACAAATACTCCTGGTATTATACTTGTAGCTATATCTTAAAGTTAATTGCCATTTTTAGTATATATTCATGGTTCCAAATATTTAATTAGAAGTAGGTAATTAAAAATGATCGTAAGGAAATTACCATATTAAGTATTGCGCTGTTTGGTTATGTGATTCAATTACATTTTTTTGAATGTTATGCATTCTATCCAACATATTATAATTAAACCCTAATTGCCAATCGTGGGTTAGTCTTCCGAGCTGCTGATACATTCTTTGGCAGGACGAGTTTTTCTAGTTCGGGGCCAGTCATTAGTGAATGGTCAAGAAGGGTGCAAAATGGGCGAGTGCGCGTGGAAGTAGATACATAAGATGTTTTCCAAAGATTTAATTAGAAGTAGGTAATTAAAAATGATCGTAAGGAAATTACCATATTAAGTATTGCGCCGTTTGGTTATGTAATTCAATTACTTACATTTTTTTGAATGTTATGCATTCTATCCAACATATTATAATTAAACCCTAATTGCCAATCGTGGGTTAGTGTTCCGAGCTGCTGATACATTCTTTGGCAGGACGAGTTTTTCTAGTTCGGGGCCAGTCATTAGTGAATGGTCAAGAAGCGCGCAAAATGGGCGAGCATGTATTTTTCCTTGGTATCATTGATTATGTCGTGATATCTGTAATTTTACTCATATCAGCGGGAGTCGGAGTATATTATCACTTTACAGGAGGCAGGCAGAAAAGTGTTACGGTAAAACCATTGGTAAAATTTAGTTTGTTAATGAATGGTATTTTTAGGAGTATTTGTTGGCCAATCGTAACATGCATGTAGTACCAGTTGCATTTTCGTTAATGGCATCTTTACTATCTGCAGTTGCCATATTGGGTGCTGCCAGCGAGAGTTATACATACGGTATTCAACAGGCTGTATTCAATTTTGCTATATTTCTTTTTGCGCCCGTTCTATCGTATATATACATGCCTGTATTTTTCCGTTTACAAGTAACAAGTGTGTACGAGGTAAGTTGAACATTATTAATCCCATACACACACGCTTAGCATGCTCAATTTCACTGAGGGCAAAGAAATTGCATTTTAATAAAAAAAAGTGAATGCTGCATGTAATTTTAAATTCTATATATTTTTGACCGCAGACAATGCCACCGAGTCCCAAACTTGTTCTGCTTAATTAAACAGTATAATTAATACATTCTTTGGGGATGAGTAACAGATTATCCAAACTATACCTGAACTGCTTTCGTACAAATCAAATTTCAGTACTTGGGAAAGAGATTTGGGATGGTAGCAAGACTCGCTGGCTCCCTTACGCGTACCATTCTAATGACTATGCAGTCCGGATTGGCCTTGTATGCGCCGGCTCTTGCTTTAGATGCAGTTACTGGAATACCGAAAAGTGCTGCGATCTTAAGTCTAGGTCACCATTCAAATCAACCATAGGGTTCCACTTTTACCACTACCTTTTTAGGTTTAGTATGCACCTTTTATTCGACTATTGGTGGCATGAAGGCTGTAATTGTAACAGACGCATTTCAGTCGTTACTCATGTTTGCAGCAGTAACTTGCGTTCCAATACATGCAATATTGCAAACAGGAAGCTTTTCAGAAATTTGGAGAATAGCAAAGGAAGGAAACAGAACGAGCTTCTTAAAGTAAGTTCTGCCATTTTACTAGTTTCTTTAATTAGTGTAAACCACGAATAATGCAATTCTAGTTTTGACATCGATCCTACCGTTCGACATTCCTGGTTTTCGTTAATAATAGGTGGTGGAGTCATATATCTGTCAGTGAATGTTACCGATCAATCGCAGATACAGAGATACTTATGCGTTAAGGATTTAAAAAGTGCACGTCAGGCACTTTATTTAAAGATAATTATGTCAGGATGCCTTAATGTTAGCGCAATGTTCACTGGATTAGTAATTTATGCCAAGTACTATCAATGTGACCCTGTTGCTAATCGAAGTATTAGATTCTCGGATCAGGTGACGACAACACTGGAAATGTAACAACACTATTAATTCCTCTTCAGTTACTGCCCTACTATGTCGTTCAGATAATGGGCCACATTCCTGGATTGAGTGGTCTTTTTATCTCTGGCCTATTCAGCGCTGCACTTTCCACTTTGTCGTCTTCGTTGAATTGTTTAGCAGCGGTAACATTGGAAGATTACTTAAAGGTGAGCTATTGCAGTCACCTCCTAAAGTCTTACCCTTGCTTACACAGCCCATTTATTTCAAAGCCGCGGGCCGCAACCCTCCAAACGACAAGCTATTTCTATACAGTAAGATTATATCATTAGTTTTTGGATTTATTTGTATAGGATTGGCGTTCTTTGCACACTTATTAGGCGGCCTTCTTCAATCTAGCCTAACACTAACTGGCATTCTGGGGGGACCACTTCTTGCATTATTCAGTTTAGGTATGTTTACAAGAAGTGCCAATCAGAAAGTAAGTAAGCGTCTTATGTAATGAAGTAGTAGCTTCAAGTTTAAGGGCGCCATGACGGGATTTGTTGCCGGAATTGTACTTTGTTGTTGGGCGGCATTCGGCGGCCCGAGACCAGCCTTACCGAAACTGCCTGTACAAGTAAGTGGTTGCAACGGAACCATTTCCTTGCACCCCACATCGCCTGCAACTCTAGACGATCAGTGAGTATTTTTTAGCTGATACTCTGAAGTAGTAATGTTTTCACATCTAGAGAGTATTTTTGGCTATACCGTATGTCTTATCTGTATAATGGTGTTATTGGTTTTTTATGCGCGTTTGTGGTGGGAATTTCAGTAAGTACAATATGTAACAAAGTTTCCGGAAAGACACCAAAAGTGGATCCTAATTTACTTGCCACATTGACGTTTAACACGATGATAAAAGTGAAAAATGACGAAACTGAGGTAAATTACTAAGACTAGACAGGTACGTGCCCGATACTTTGATTTAAGGTGGGAGAAGCTCTTTTACACCAAGATATACGGAATGGGCATGAAGTGAAAGATTCGTTCTAAACAAGCCATTGAAGAGACCGAGAGCTTTGTCTCCAAAAACGAAAAAGTTCCGAGAATATGGTGCTCGATGTATTCAACTATTACATAGTGTAGATGTATCATTAGGACAATCAAGATTAAAACAATAGTAAATTAGTTTATGTGGAGGGGCAGTATTACTAAGTAACTTCTCCTCCAGATAAAATATGCTCATTTTTCTTCAAACTCCCGCAAAATTATGCAAAATATTTATTTAAGGTCCGATTCTACAATGCAGGTATATACCGAGAATAAGCTATACCTAGAATAGATGTCCAATAGGATACATGTTGCTATGGCAGCTATTCCAAGAATATCTTCTTTTAGAAATAGGTTTAATTGTAGAACGACGACGAAAAATAATGCTTCAAAGGGACAGTAGTTCGGTCTCGAACTTCAACGCGCCTCTCGTATTTAAACCAAAATTCCACTTAAATTTCTTTAAACTTTAACAAGTAATAAACACTGCATCGAAACGAAACTAACCAATACGAATACCATTAAAAACGTCACGTCTACACTAATTTTCCTTATCCTGTTCTATATAATTCAACATTTCAACCTCATAATACAATTTTTTAATGATTAAAAATTGTCACGTTATCTCACACAACTATATATTTCTCAAATAAAGGAAAACCTTAATAAATCGTATCGAAACTGACACATTCGCATTAATGAGCACCTTGATAACAAATAAAAGTGAGGTACAAACATTCCAAGAAATACTCTATGATTTATGAAGAAAATAAACAAATAAGACTACACGGTCGATTCGCAAAATGGTGTGTTAAAACGTAATTAGACCTACGACATTAATTAGAGAAAAATGGTTGTGTCATTAATAATATTAGGCACTCGAATTCATTCCAAATGTTTTAAAACCCAATACAACGTCCCATCTGACATTGTTTACACAGCAATTATAACTATACAGAACCATAGCCCATAGTCACCCATAAACACCTGTCCAGCTAGCTGAACTAAATAAAGTCACTCACCAAAACAATTAGCATGAATCCCTTAAAATCCTGGGTCGTAACTTGGCATCATTCTAATACGAAACTGTTCCTTTGCACCAAATACGAATTTAGGGGTTGATAAACAAATAATAACGATGTAATACAAAGCAGCAAAACCAATACACAAAAAGGACCAAGCACACGTTCGATTGAAACAATAACATAATAACTGTCAATAATCCACTCGTAAACCCCGATCGCCAATCCGAAAACGCACAAATCACAATCACAAGAACAAACTTCTCTTCTTTATTATGCACATACTACTATATTTACTCTCTACTAATAATCTCTCAATTCACTAAAGTTTCTTTTATAACATTTACTGCCTATAAACTGACTTTACTTTATTAACAGACAACAATTTAATTACTCCAAAAAACGTCTAAGTAACACTGACACTGATTCCAATATGCCGCGGACCAAAACCCGACTTCCTACAAACGGCTTAAAATAAAAAGCGAGAAATCCCCGTTGAAACACTTCTTCTATTCAAAAACTTCCCTTATTGTCATGTCCGTTTTTCACTTCCTTATTCTATTGTTCACGTACGCAGAAACCTTAGTTAAAACGCCCACCTGTGACATCTATTTACAAAGTTAACTAACTTTTAGCGATAAGCGCTACTCATATTCCTCTTGAAACTAAATAAACTTTTACAAAAACCTAATACAATTATAACAAATGTGCTTATCTTTCCTTAACTAACTGACCTAGGGAGTGCCACCCATACAGTACGATACTACGCTATAACAAAATAAAATGCGGATATTTAAACAAAAACTAACCATCGTCTAAACTACGTAAATTTGCACCACACTGTATATATTTTAATGATTTATAACCTTTACACGGCATAGTATTTTCCGTCACTTAGAGTTGACCTTGTATTACGCTGTAAATCGGCAAGAGCGGTGCGATCTCCGTACTCTATTTAAAAAACCGTCGAGTATATAAAAAAATGTTTGGGACAAAATTTGTAGAGAATTTTAATTTTTCTGTGGCCCGTATGAATAAAAATAAGCAAATGCTTAGACTTGCAAAATTCAAAGTAAATACTCGTAAGTGCTCCTTCGTACTGGGCGACTTAGCAGCGCTGCTAAGCAGAAGCAGAAGGACAGGACGCAGTGCAGCGCTGCTAAACAAACCAGTATAAAGGGGCACTTACGAGTATTTACTTTGAATTTTGCAAGTATTAGCATTTGCTTCCTTTTATTCATATGGGCGAATAAGATTACATAGCTTTTTGTCTCTCACTCTGTGGTGAAATATTTATTTATTTATTTATTTTATTTACTAACAAAACGGGACTTGCCCTTTTACATTGCCAGCAGTCAACGGTTTTGGCTTTAACAACTTAAACAAACAAAAGTAACAAAACAACAATACTAAAAAAAAAACAAATACCAAAATGCAATATCAAAGATGTAACAAGACATTACGGACACTCGTTCAAGTTTTCTGGCTCGTGACCTATTAGATTTTGTCATAATAATATGCAATAACTCCTTTTTTTAAATAATGTTAAGTTTACATTAAATATATTAGAATTGGTCTGGTGAATATATGCATTGGTGGTTATGGCTGCCCTTATCATTGGCGATTTTAATTTGTGACCGGTTCGACACTTAGGCACATAAAATATACTTTTTGGTCTGGTTTTATGAGCTGGAACATACAGATTCACAAGTGATAACAAATTAGGACAGTCAATTCTATTATTTATCAATTTGTGCATGAAACAAATATCAGCAACTTCTCTCCTATATTTTAACGGCATGATATGATTTTCCTCTCTAACTTCCCGATATTGATCATATTGGGGGTAATACCGTGCCTCTTAAAATGTAGATATTTTAAGAATTTATTTTGAACTGTCTCTATTTTTTTTTTATGGATTTGTAGACCGGAATTCCAAACTCTACTGCCGTACTCTAATTTAGATCGTACCAGGGAGTTGTAGATCATTTTTATGGAAACGATATTTTGAAATTCGGAGGTATTACGTATTAGAAACCCTAAATTTTTTAGTGCTGAATTAACAACGTTATTTATATGCTCGTCCCATTTTAAGGTAATTGTAAATTCTACTATGGCTGGTTTGAAAATTTTTTGTTTCCCAATGTGTGCCGAAGTCCAAGGGTTTAAGACGTTTTTGAGTAATCGGTAATCAGCAGCTGATGGAGTAACTGTGAAGCACAAACTCATTGGTTGAAAATAACAATTAAAAAAATTGACGGGATGTACCTACCTGTAGTTTTAGACAAGAAAAATTAGGGGTGTAAATAAAACTGCAGAACTTTATAGAGCGTTAGTAATTTCTGTGAATTCGTCTTGGAAGACTAGCCTCGGTTCATTCGGCCCAATTCAAGCCGTTTTTACTCATGGCACACCTTGACATGATAAGTGGTACATTTTAAAGGTTTGTATTTCATTCATAAATCGTTTGAGCTTTAAGAATCGAAAATTTTACAATAGGCCTAAAGATCAGGTGTAGTAATGTCGGACAGTTAGCGTTCTCACTCCATTAGTAGGTGGTAGTCTCCATTTTATTTTTTTGAAAACGCGCTTTCTTTATTAAACTCATAAATATGCAAAATAGCGGGATAGTGTATCAATCGACGAAAGGTAGGTAAAGTATTTGCTTGCAATAAGAGCAACGGCGTGTTTCCGTTAGCGGGACGTCGTCAGATTTACGGCTTTCCGACGGGAGAGACGCTACAATTAGCTCCGACTCCCGGCACATGTGGCGCTAGCAGCATTGCTGATAACAGCATGTTTGAAATGGCATTAAGCTTGCTTCTATAGTTCTATTATATGTATACAATACTGAATACAACACTATTGTATTGTATTCATTGTGTGTTGTATTGTAGAATCTTTGTCCCTTTATAATATTCATCTCTGCACAAAAGCGCCACATCGCGAGTTATCTGGCGCGCTATTGATATTTTTAACAGGCAGTGCGTCGGAACAAGTGAAATAGAATTATTTACGTCTTTTCTTCTGTCCCACGAATGGCACCACTTAACATTGTTGGTTTTCTAAGCCGAAGTAATTATTAAAACCAACTTGCGAATACCCTATAATACAATGCCTGATACTACAATAAATAAATTCGTATAGTGGAATACAATAAACAAAATGATGAATTGTTGGCAATTTTCCAATTGTTTGTTAATGGAAATACGCTTTTGTATTCGAAAACTGAATAAAGAGACTAACAGAAATTTATCGAATTGCTCCATTTTATTAAAATGCGTAAATAAATTCCAGTAGCGATTTTATACAAATGCACTTTATTTTTGGAAGAAATATTTTTAAATTTACACCTACGTGGTGGTTGAAAAACCGATGAACAACTTGCGAAGAAAGCGCGGTGAAAGCGCCATCAATTCATTACGTTTCCTTTCATATCGCGATGTCATTGTTTCAATCTGTCTGAGTGAAATCTCATCCCTAATACGTTTGTCCTTTTCGTTCGCTTTGTCTCAGAGGGAGGGTTACAAAGAGAAGGTGTATTAAATGTTTTGTGCGAAATTGATCGGAAATATACTCCATCATTTTTCACACTTTCTGGCTTGAACTAGCACACCGCGATTATTATATTAAATATAGGAATTTAGATTCCAAAAATTTCTCCAAATAATTGAGTGTTTTTTGCATGGAAATTCGTTATCAAGAAGACATGTGAAATGTAAGAAATGTACATTCATTATGCGAACTCGCACAGAGCTACCCTGTCTTTACCATAGCTCAGTAAATTGATCTCTCAATGTATGTTAAGCTCCCCTAAAAAAGATGTCTTTATTTACGAATTCATCTCAGTTCTCGATTATCGAAAACAGGACTAAAGATCTGTTTACCCCTCTCAAATTATCCTGTCAATAGTACTGGACTGACAGTCAAAAGGTATACACAGATATATTATACGAAGACACATTATGGTACAACCAAATAGCACATCTATTACAGAACTAAGGAAAAGTGAACAAAACTATTTTTTGTATAAAATAAAACATCCAGTATAAAAAACCAACAAGGTGCAGCAGAAGCAAATGAGCCGACCAAAGGACTAAAGTCGAGGATAAAGTCTTATATCATAAAACAAAAATAAAATGGTTTTAAGGTAGTTCTTTTTGGTATTGATGATCAATCCGCTCCAACTAAAATGGCACTTCAAAAATATAATTTTCCGGAAAATTAACAAAAAAAATGCTCGAATACAAATTCAAATCCTATTCTATTTCGTTCTCTCTAACTTTTATAGGATGTGGCCACCCCACTAAAAAGACAAATGTCAAGTGCTTGAATATCAGGTTGAAAGTATTCTACCTTGGATACAAATTTAACGTAATCGACCGTTTTGTGTTAATTTTTTGGAACTGATATTTGTGTGGGTTCAAGCCAATAGCTTTAAAGAAAATTACTCTCACGTGTCAGTAGCTGTTCACCACATTAGTGATGTGCGCTATTAATTTATGTTCATCCATCTTCGTCCACTTCTACAATTTTGCAGATATCAAGATGTGACTTCTTTTTTTGTTGAAAATACTTGCGACTAACGAAGACTTTTCGGCTCGGTGGAAAATTCGCACTTTATACTTATTTCAACCATGACTCATTTTGTGGAGAATATTTGCAAATTTTAGAAACTTGTAAGCTTCTCCTATATAGTATCGATGCAACGCACTGCGCCTTTTTCGTGTAAATTATAGAAATGCTCCGATGCACTCACCAAATTAAATTAAGTTGTAAACATTACTGCTATATACAGACAGGGGATAGTGTAAAAAATAACACCTTGCAAGCACGCATCATGCGAACGTGATATTACACTTTTAACAATAGATTGGGCGCCGCGGACGCGAAGCGCTAACAATAGGTGGATGGTCGTTAGATCTTCGGTATGGTCGACACACCCCATCCGACTTCTATCATATGTCATGTTATTTCATTACACTACTTTTATACAAAGCAAAAGCTCTATTATTTATCTTAGCGGTAAAGTACAGTATCAACCCCCTTCAGCGCCCTTTTCTTTCCTTAATTTCATTTTTCGCCCGATGTATATACGTGTAAATAATTAAAATCCAATCGGTAATGATAACAAATATCTATAAACTGCCTCAAAAAGATGTGGATCATCATAAAGAGATATAAAAAATGTTACAGACAAAACAAGTATCTAGTTCTAGTAGATAATTATAACATTTTCAGGATCACTTATACAAAAATGCCGCTTTTGTAATGACACATAAAATTATTGTTTATTGTTATATGGTCACAATTTCAATGACAACACGTTGGAACGTATTATTACGATGCCAAAGAATTGAATTTGTTGCATTCTTGTTAAGCACGTGTATTTTGACCAACAGAAATCGTGACTCTCATTTTTATATGGTCATGTACATTTTAAAAATATGGAATACATACCTAATTAAAAGGCGCCGTCATATCTTCCCACATTTATCAATGGGTTAATATTGTTCTAAATTGTTAGTTGTCGTCCCATTCTCTGGCTATCGTTTTGAATTACACTCTGTAAAGCGGCCTGGTAATCGAACTGGAGAGAGATTTAAAAAAATCGTATTTTGGTAGTGGACCTGGCCAAAAGTACGGTCCATGGGAATGCGCGTTGGTCATTTAAAGGTGGTAAAAGGTACGGTCCATAGAAAATTCGTTTTGTGTGAACGCGAATAAAATCTAAAAAGCTAAAAAGTGTTGTCTTTAAGTTGTTAAAAAAGGTGACAATGAAGGAGAAGAATTGTAAACGAA
The DNA here is from genome assembly GCF_008802855.1 of Photinus pyralis. Taxonomy (NCBI): domain Eukaryota; kingdom Metazoa; phylum Arthropoda; class Insecta; order Coleoptera; family Lampyridae; genus Photinus; species Photinus pyralis. The sequence continues at coordinate 23,176,931 of NW_022170596.1, read as the reverse complement.
GGTTAGTGGTATTTATTTATTTATCCATGTTTATTGGATACTTTAAAGATCCATTTCCAAGGGAAATATTAATCTGTAGAATATTTAAAGGTAAAATTTTAAGTAACGGATCAAAAATGATTCAAATAAATTTAATTTCTTGTATTTTCAATGTATTTTGCAAGTCAAAGAACCTATTGAATTTGGTGTCCCTTGCTAGTTCATTTTCTCGGAATCAAAAAGGGATTTCGTACATTTTCTTATATTAAATGTATCCAAACCTAGAGCCAAACTTAGTTTGTCATGTTAATAACGAATGAAAATTTGTACTTACTTGTATTAGTAAAAATCCAATTTAAAAAAATTAAGCTATTTAAAGGTAAAAAGTGAGTGCTCATTTCAAAGTAAATTTTATTATCGAGATTTTGACAGGTTTAAATATTAGTAAATGAAATTTCAATGTAAAAGGGATATTCAATCTTAAATAATATTTGATTTTTGGATTTTTGTTCAATATATACACTTATATGGCTCTTTAGCGTTGTTATTTTGCTGGAAAGTGGAAAGGATTTTCTAAGTAAAAAATTATAAGGGTACAGTTTTGGGAAAAAAGAATAAAGCTACTGTACGGCATGGGAATAACTTATTTTTTGTAATACTGTTTCTTTTTTGACATTTCGACCTTCATAAAAAAATGCTGAACCCTATTTGCAACAAAGCCTGCTGCAACATTTAATGCAAATCCTAATATAAAAGTCTATCTTCAAGACACTGCCATTTAATTTTAATATTTTTTTCGTTTTTGTCTTCATTAAAAAACAACCAGATATTTCATAACCACTTAAAATCTCCTGCACAAATTCATCGTTCATCATTAGCTGGCATTAATAATAATGTTTACTTGCCAGATAATACCAAAGGTTTAGACACGTTGTAACGTATAATACATACACAAACAAATGGTAAAATACAATACAAGAATTATACGTATACAAGATATCTTTAAAAATTACAAACGTTAAAACACTTTAAAATTATTGCTGTCACAATCTTTCTTTTAATTGATCGCGTACTCCAGGGTGCGTTGTGACTTGTGATGGCGTAGAAAGCTATAAAAACCGCAACAAACTCCTATTTTGCCTGAATGGGACACTGTAACTATAATAGTTTCCAATTTAATACAGAAGCGTACACATATGTATGGTATATAGGTGCTAAAATGTGTAGAGCACTACTAAGAAACGTGATCATACAAAGGCGTTTCGTTTCTTTTTCTTCTACTGTTCTGTGCTTACTGCTTGCGGAAATTCTGGAGCAACGCAAAATACGAATAGGACATCCTCGAAATCTAAAAATGAAAATATAAACAGTTATTATTTTGTGCAATCATTGAATAATAAATCTGAATATTATTCAATGGGGCAATTAAAACTTACGGTAACTATGGTAACCACGCCCAGAGGTGCGAATTTTCCAATTGTAAACTGAACCGGTTTAATAAATTAAATTAAAAACAAATAACTCTCTTAGGTATTTATTTTTAAAGCAATTTTTAATCTAGTTATTTCATGGTTTCCAATTTATGATGTATGCAGTGAAAACGAGACAGTGTTGTTTCTCAGTGGTACGAGCTGAACCCCTAACATTACAAATCGTAAAATTTGACACTTCGTATTTTATTCCTTTAATCGTTTAGTTTCCAATGTATTTCACATTGATAATGCAAATTCGGTTTTAGGTATTTTATTGGTGAAAATGCCGCTGTTACAAAAATTCTCAGGGCAATTTACTTTTTGGGAATGGAGCTAATGATGGGTTGTCGGGATATGTCTTTAAAGAATTTCTACTCGGACCAGAAAAACTGCAAAGCTCACATGTTTCCAGGAAAAGCAGAGGGCATTGTTTTCTTACGCTAGTCATTGAAAGCTATTTTTTTTAATAAATGCAATTCAATTTTTATTGCAATCGCATTAAATCGTGTATATATTTTTTTATTTTTTAGACTTGGAGAAATGTATGAGAATTTATTATTCGACAACAGTTCAAAATGTGACGTTAAGAGCTACGGTACCAAAAATCTCAACATTTGCCTTTCGTCTGTATAATTTTTTTTTGGCGGATTTGGGTATCCCTTATCTAATTTTGTAAACAATCTTTGAAAATTCTTCCCAAATATGGTGCAGCTGAGGATCCTTAAACGTGACAATAACGAATTGACCCGCCAAATTGTGTTCGACCACGAAGAAATCGTACAATTTCAAGCTATTTCGCATTTCTTGTACTTAAACAATTTCAATAGGTCTACATTGTATTTGCGTACGTCCGGTCATTTTTAGGGAAGGCGAGCGCGTGTTAAACTAAACCTATACCTACGTTTTTTTAAGGGATTTGCAGGAAAATCGTAGGGATCAGAATTTGATCGGGCCCCCGTTAAAGGCTGCGCTATTTTCGAATGTCTTTGAGCGTTTTGAAGGATACGTACAGCGTTTCAGTTAACATGTTCAGAATAATAAAATTATCTGTATCGTGTCATTTTATATGCACCTAGTTATTACAGTCAATGAATAGATTGGGAAAGCGTCTAATGCATAAGTAAAATGTTCATAAGTTGACATGTGAACCCTTCAACTTCCAACAGGTGACTGCATTTCATAGAAGCCTTGTAGAATAATTCAAGGAATTAATATTTACTAAAACGCGTACTTTAGGGTAGTGTTGGGTTTAAATAACAGAATAAGAATGGAAGGTATAGGTACAATTTAAATAGGATTTAATTTTTTTTCCAAACAGGAGTATTATTTCGAAAGGACGGATAGGATGAAAATTAAATGGGGAAACTAGTAAATAGAAGGACACCATTTATACTGACGCATATATATCCTTTTTGCGTTGGATGTATTGATTAATGCACCTATCATTAAAAAAACAGTGCATATACCCTTCATTTTTAATAGGATTAATATATCCATATTGTAATAACATTTCCGTAGCGAACGGCTTTGTTGAAAACAAATATTATACTTTCGCAGTACATACTTATTGAAATGTGTAAGGAAATGTTGATTAAGTTTCCTGCATTTGACGCAGGTGTGCGACGAGCTTTTCTAAGTCATCGTTACCTGTTAGAGTATGTACATATATGTATTCAGGAATTGAACGTGCAGCCTCTGGATGACTATCCACGTTGTCAATTGTCTAAGACATCTTGTAGCTCAGGAGGGCGCAGAAAAAGTTCCAAATGTCACTCTTCTTAGCTCGTACACAGCTACCTCTGACAATCTCCATAGTATACGCTAGTATTTGCTATCATCCAGATAGACGCAGACTTGGAGATACATCTGACTGCTGACATGACGAACTGTGAAGGCGGTATCGCAGAAGAAAGGAAACTGCTTCCTGTTGAACTACGGCAATTGTTTTGTAAATTGCCTCACAAGGTACGAGTATAAGTGAAACAGCATAATGAAAAATTCCATCGAAATTCAAAACATCCCAGCCCGGGAATATAAAAACAACCCCTCGTACCTTCAAGGAGGGAATTACCATGGCTGCAAAATCGCATGTTTCTCTCACTTTCTTACATGGCAATTTGGATGGGGTTAAAGAAGCTACTGTAGATACTATTTCTTTTCATGATGACGGGGTTGTGGGAAATTGTTGCGAGTATTACCTTTAATGACTTTGAATATGCATCTATGTAAAAACAATGTAGGTATACTTGTGGAACGAGTCCTTTTCTCTAAAATTAACACACTTTCGGATTTGTTTTAATTTTAAGGTACATTATTTCCGACCACATTAGGAGAAAGGGAAAATTCTACGCAAGGTAAACAGAATTTTTTGCTCCGAAATGAGATCTTTAAAAGTATTGCCAAACAAAAGAAGAGAAATAGTAACAAAAGAGGAGAAGTGGAGTAATTTAAATCAATAATGGCAATATAAAGAGAAATCTTAACCCATTTTTAAGGAATAAAATAATCAGCGTAATAAATTCTAAGCAATCGCGCTCTTTTTAAATAGAACAATACAGACTTTTAAAATTCTTTAGAATCTTAACAATAATAAAGGGAGACAATAGTCTTCACATATATACAAAGTATAATGGAAATGAACACAAAAAGTCGTTCCATTGGCCGTGGTGGAGGAAACTGGCAACAATACATACAATGCTCGTGTGGCGGGTCACAATAGAGTTGAAAGAATAGCCGAATGCACCGGCCGTGAATGCCGTATAAAAGAAGTTACTTCTGTATAATTGTGTAAATAAACGACATGCTTTTAAATGTTATGCAAAAGAGGAAAAAATTAAGCGTATTGTTATGCGCGAACTCCATTTTCGTCAACTACGGAATCGGCTTCAGCATCGCTGAAAATAATAGATGGTGATAGTGCTACCTATTTTTTTTAATAGGTACACACTCAAAGTTGCGATCAATATTCATTATTGTTGAGGTATGCATTGTTTACCGGTATTCTTTATATGTCATCCCATACTCAAATTAATACACAATGGCCGTGGTGAGAGGGCTTTGTTATTCGATGGTATTGTGTCGCTGTCAATTAACCTGAATTCAATGAGTATCCCGAATTACATCCAAGAAGAGAATTTCAGTAAGCACTTTTTCATCAGTTTAATTCAGATGCAAAATTGTAATCGATTTGCCTATATACGTATACATAATTTTTGCTGGCGATTTGAAAAGCTACCAATGCTTTCTTGTGCTCCGCACCAGATTTAATGAACATACGAGATGCTTGAAAATGAGGTAAACGTTAGTAGGTAATGCTTAATTAGTCGTTAGTTTATAAAATATCGGATATTTGTTACGGAAATGTAAAGTATAGTGCAGATATTAGAATAAAGGTTAAAGCCTTGAATTTAGTACAAATTAATTGGTTATACATATGTCATATATAAAGTATGATACCACGAAAGCATAATAAAGTTTTCTGGGTGTAAAAGTGATGCTTGACACGGCCGTGTGTGTGACCGATCGGTAGCTATTAGATTAAGCGATGCACGATAGTACGAATATATTGCCTAAAACTCGAAAGTCGATATTCCGTTGCCGAAATCTCGATCGATTTACAAAAAGCGACTAGCCGACAGTTAATGAAACTATAAGCTCTCTTTTAAGAATCGAAAATGCGCTAAAATAGTTATTTATATAACAAGAGCGCCAACTACAATTTCGCGCATTGAGACTGAAGGACTGAAGGACTGAAGGAATACCAGTGAAATGCTCGCGCTAGCGTTACATACAATATTTTTTCTACAACTGAACCGATTGTTAATTAAATTTGCTGTTTAAGTTCAACTTTGTCATCTGTACGAAATGCGCATGAGAAATGCCTGAGAAAAAAAGAGGAACGTTACCTGTTAATTAACCGTTTAAAAATTTAGTACTTCACGCTTCGAAATTCGTCAGAAAATGATAGTTTTTTTTACAGTTGTAGAAAAGGTTTTTTTATATACATTGTATCCTCATATTTTCCAATTGAATTTTTAGCTTTTGGGGATAATTTTACTTTTGAAAAATCAAGGGTGCTTTTTCAAAAAAATGTTTTACAGCATACCAGTTTGGAGAAAGGATGGTACAAATATTATTAAGAAAAGAATGAAAAAGTGAGTCAACATGCAAAAAACTGTTAGTTTTTTTAATGCTTTTATTAACTGCATTTTTTTAAGAGATCAGAAAAAATGTCACTTAAAAAACTGTTCAAAATGGCATGTAATGACCGTGTAGACAATTTGAAGCTGATAGCCGATATTTTATTCAACATATTTAATTAAATTGAGTATTTCAAATTGCAATTGCTTCAAATGAGCTATTTTGAACAGTTTTTTAAATCACATTTTTGAGTATTTCCTAAAAAATCCAGTAAAAGAATAACATCGTCAAAAAAATCAAAGTAGGCCGATGACTATGAAATTTCCCACGTTTACTCAGTTTTTCATTCTGATTATGCTTTGTTAATAACATTTATTTGTATCTCGTCTCCAAAGAGCACCTGACTGGTATGAAAAACACGTTTCCTGAAAATTTCAAGGGCGCCCTTGATTTTTCTAAACCAAATTATATCACAAATAAAGCTAGTAACGCACTATGCTGCCTGGCTGCGATAACCAATCGCACACAATATTCCACGAGGTGGGCTAAATTTCGGTTAAAAGAAGGTTAAAAGTTTTCTTATTTCTAATAATAGACTCTTTGAGCCAACTGCAACTAAAAAAGTAAAGGGAAAACCTCACAGGTAGCAACGGTCCCCACTGACATTCGCTACACACGACCGATAGTCCATTAATTTTAGCAACATTCTGTATAAAATTCCTGACGAGCGCTTTTGTGTATACGGGACAATAATTTTCATATTACCACACAAACTTGTCCTATTATGCCGCGAAATAATAATCCAGCAATACCTTATAATTGCAAAGAGAATGATGTATTTCCATCTAATATGCACATTGAATAGGCAGGGACCAGTTAACTTCTGAAAGCTGTATTGTCACGAGCTTATAAAGAGCGCCACTGTCCGGCGTCTGGGCATCTATTCACAAATCCAGACGTCTCAGCAGTTCCTTTCCTAATCCCTGCTAGACGCTTTAAGCGTGAGTGCACAGTAATGCTTATTGTACACTCGGAATTCGACTTTTAATTTTCACCGAATTCGTGTACGCTCGATTAATTAGTTGGAGGAAAGGTTTTCGGAAGCGATCGTTAACATTGTAAAAATCTTCGTATTAATGACATTTACCCATAAAACGTCCGCTAATCCATGCACGGAATTCTTTATCCTCTATGTACACACGATAAAAATGTCACCGCATTTCCTATTGTTATATTCTGAATGCCGCATCGAGCCATACATAAAGGGACTTTGATAATGGCGAGGATAGAGACACAGATGAGTCTACTGTTGAAGAGAGACAACAACTTTTCATCACCAAGGAGATATGATGGCATTGTTTAGCTAAACAATAGACAACTTTTGTTGTCAATGGTGACATGCAAAGAAGTCATTTTAGCCTCCTTTCAGCAGTGGACAATGTTTGACTCGAGTTTCAATCTGAATTTTTTTACTAACGTCTTTATACAACTTTCCGATCTTGGTTAAATATAAAACTTTTTCAGATGTGAACTTTACGGAACTTAGATTAAAAATGTACAAAGTACATTGTATTTTAAGTGAACTCTTAAATCCCACAAACGTGTTAATAAAAGAATGAGTACTCATTTGTTCAACGATTTCTTGCAGTATTTTAGTTACACGTATAAACTGCATTGTGTGCTGGAATGTGCTGTAGCCTAGCCTAAATAAAAAATTAATTGATAAAGAGATTTTTACCTCAAATCGTCATGAAACCTTCCTTTTCATGCCTACTTTATGCCAGAAAATGTAGTTTCCCTGACAGAGGCAGATCAGACTACGTTTCCTGCAGCCTGTCACTTTACCGACCGCACCTGTCACATTTATAAACGTCTAAAATGACATGTCATCATTGACAGATTGACATTAATCAAAAGTTCTATTTGAAAATTGAAATTTTATAATAAAATACAATTTCGGGTAAAATTTAATACAAACCTCGTCAGTAAAATGACACCTTCTGACAATATTTTCTATCCAGTGTAGTGTATTGTAGTTTTATTTATTTACAATTAACTAGCAAAAAACGTATAACAGTCTTAAAATTGATTAACTTATAACAGTAATTATTATTTATCACTTACAATTTATAACATAATAACACAAGCGCAGCGAAGTTGGAACTGCCCTACGCGCGCTTTAATTTGCTTATATATTAAATGGAACGTTTATAGAAAATTACGGGAGGTTTGGCAACATCGGCATCAGATTTCACCAGGGATTTCACTGTTCGAATGAGGAACATTCTGAAAAATTCATTACCGTGGGTGCCCTTTTTTAGCTGCTATGGTTTATTGAGCTGCTTCTACTTTAGCTTCTGTTGATTGCTGACCAGCTTCGAACCCAGTCTAATTGCATCAATTGTTTCATTTTTCTGGTCACTACTGCCACAAACTTTCACTAATTGTTATTTAAAAATAACTCGACACTTCACACCAGTGTAATGTAAATTTAGTTACATGGTTATTTATTTACAATCAACCAACAATAAATTTATAACAGTCATAAAATTGATTAATTTACGTATAACGGTAATAACAATTTATCACTTTCAATCAGAGACTTGCTATAACAAGTCTCTGCTTACAATGTATAACATAACAGGGACGCATCGAAGTAGTAACTGAATTCAATTACGCAATTACGCCTTCGATGACATCCCGCTGTCTGGAATAATGTAAGAGAACGGACACAAAAAATTTGGAGTCCGTTTGCAACTTTACTTTCCTTTATACCACACTCCCTCTAGGATCATTCTACGGTTGCTCTCAGTTTGGTATCCAGCGTCCACGTAAAGTTTTAATCGCCATGTATATGAAAAAGGTTTCAAGTACCGCAGAACAAACCGTTTCAAAAATGAGAAAACTAAGATTTTCTTTATACCGCCGTCGGAAAAAAGGTCAATCCTCCCTGCCGAATCCTACTAAAATTGCATTCACCATCAGTTTGGTATCTCGTGGGCTTGTAAATTTTGAATTGGTACTCATACGAAAAAGTTCGAATTACGGCATGATCAAGGACATGTAAAGGTAGAAACTGTCAAAAATTATAGAATAAACGAGTTCCCCTTTATATCTACCATTCTCGGGAGAATTGCAGTCCTATGACGATCCTCTGAAGGTTACTTCCACTCTCAGTTTGGTGTTACGTACACGGCTTTAGTCTGTCATTAAAAAAAATTCGAATTACTGCAAAAGAAGAAACCGTTTAGGAGAAAAATAAGTTTTTTTATACCATCCTCCGAAAAAGCCCATTCATCCCTCAACGAACCTTCTAAGTTATGTCCACCTTCAGTTTGATATCTAGGGCGCATGCAAGTTTTGGATCTGTACATATACACTATACAGGGTGAGTTTTTTCCGATGTTTCGTATGGAGATCTCGTAAACCGTAAGAGTTAAATGAGCAAAGAATAGCAGAATTTTATGTAGATTAAATTTCCCTTTCAGAGTTTCTTCTAAGCCTAACTATACAAATAACGAAGTTTAGGTCAAAAAACCGAAAATTATCATTTTCGAAAATGCACTGGCGATCATTTATTCTCAAAGATATAAAAAAATAGTTTTAACAAACCCTAAGTGAACCCTCAGCTTTCTGATAGTGTTCAAACAACAACTTGTGAGATACGAGTAAATCACATCAACTTTCTTATTTCTTATGAATTCTTGAATTTTTATGTCACTTGATAGAGAATAAAATTACTAAATCAGCAATACTAAACACTTAGTGTTTCATTTGGGAATCCACCTTGCAGTGTTGTCTCGAATTTTGCAATTACTTCTTATGGCAATAATTCCATGGCCGCGTCGATGGTGACTGCGCAACCATAAAAGAATGAATTTGGTTTCAATCATAATTAGCCATGGAATTATTGTCATAAGAAGTACATTGTAAACTTCGAAGCAAAAATGCAAAGATGATTCCCAAATGAAATATTAAGTGTTTATTATCACCGGTTTTGTACTTTTTCTCTATCAAATGACATAAAACTCCAAGATGGCGCCCATAAGAAATAAGAAAGTTGCTGTGATTTACTCGGAACTCACAATTGATAAAAATTTTATTTTAACACCATTAAAAAGCTGAGAAAAAATTACTAGGTTTGTTACAACTACTTTTTGAAATCTTTGTAAATAAATTAACGCCAGCTCATTTTTGAAAATGACATTTTTCGGTTTTTTTACCATTACTTTTTTGCTTGTGGCCGACAGTTAGAGAAACAACAAACTCCTTTTTTAAAATCAAAATTGTGCCTCTGTCAATTGTCTAGTCTAGACTATATCAGACAGTGGAAATGGCATACGTTGTTTTCTTTTTACCAAGTGACAGTACAGTTGCGCAAGCTACTACTGCCAAAAGAGCATATAGCAACCATCACCAGCGTTCTCCTGTCATATTTGTAACTTTCTCGCTTACTTAGGTCCAAGTGGCAATCTGTAGTTCTTGTGTGGGAGACTATAGAACTGAACCCACTACCTTAATATCCAGCTTTTCGTTATTTGTAAGTGTGTTGATCCCTATTTAAGTAGCTATAAACAGATTGGTGGTAACTATATAAATATAAATGCAAAGACAATTTATTAGGGGTAAGCAACAAGGAAATAGCAGTAAAATCAACCCCTCTCGAGTTATCGCAATACACATAACATTACAAAATATCATCCCTCCGTTTGAATCGGAAGTATATAAATCACTACACTACTCTGAAGGTATCGGTATGGTGTATAAATTTAAATTTGAACGTTCGGATGCGTTTCAATGTCTTTGCATTACCGCTTCATTTGATTAATATAACGGAACCGTATTAATTAACATTTCTATCGCCCCTTTTCCCTTGGCATTCTATTCCGACGGCCGCGGCGGCGGATAAGTTTGTTGTAAAAATAAGTACTTCGCTCGTAATACGTAAACGCGAAAGTTGTAATCCGTTTAGAGGAATCTGCAATTGTGTAAATTTCTATTTCGGTTATTCGCAATTGTAACTTTTTACTTAGTCCCTGCATATTCATCTCAGAAACGTGGTCCAATCTGAATAAAACGCGAATGGTACTAGCACTAAATGAAAACTATTCAGTTCTCATCTTCGACTGTTACAGTGCATTTCAGTTGGTCCTATTGTTCTTCCCGCATTGTTCATAATCAAATGAAAATCCATCTGTATCAACTTCGTTCTCGAGATAGTCGGTCTGTTGTTTAACTTGTACGATTTATATCATACACTCAATATTCGTCTAATGAATGGATTAAATATGTAGATGCCTTCCCGATAACACTTTCTTGCGGATTTTGGACGAGTAATTGTTATTAACGTAATTCATCTATCTTTCCTTTTATGGGCATCGAGTTCCTGCGAAGGTTCGAAATCGCTCCTTTCAATTGTGAGGTAGCAGAATAGACGCTATTGTGAACGTTTTTTGCATCTCTTGGAGATGAATATAATATATATATATAATCCCCCCGATACCATGGCCGTGTGTTCATTGTTACACACGTATTTTATGGGATAAATGTATGCATGCGGATAGACGTAATAGTGGGATGAAAACCACTACAGGATTTATGCAGATAGTCGTACAAAGGGACATAGACAATACACGAAAAACGCATACGTCACTCACGTGTTAATAAATTTTCCAACTACTGTCATTTTTATTTAATCAATAACTTTTTATTCAAGTATTCACTTTTGTGGTTTACATCAATTAATCTAAAATTGACGGAGTTTTTTTATCGCTAAACTAGTGCAGTGCAATATACTCCCGAAAGAGATTTTACCCAAAATCGTCCTGAAACCTTCATTTTCATGCCTACTTTCTGTCAGGAAATTTTAGTTTCCATCACAGAGACAGAGCAGACTACATTTCCTGCCGCTTGCCACTTTACTGGCCGCACCTGTCACTTCATCGGCCGCATTTTTGACATTGCTAAATGTCGATAATGACTCCTGTCATCACAGACAGATTGACATTAAATAAAAGTACTATATGAAAATTGAAATTTTATATTAAAATACGATTTTGGGTAAAATTTAATACAAAACTCGTCAGTGAAATGACAATTTAAAAAAAGGCAACTTTTTACGTAGTGCTGAAATCTTAAACCTTCAGAAAACGGACGAAATTCAGGTCGAGAACCGACCATCGCTTCTTTGAATTACAATATAGACTTTCCACAAATGACTTTTTTAGTAAATCATTTTTAATTGCTTGATAGTAAATTAATTACCAAACTACGATAAAGTTTAGATATACTGACGACAAAATCAATCATGAAATCGATCCACTTTAGAAAACCATATTAGAGGTTTTCTATTTACAGCTTTCACTATGATTTATAAGCTAACGAGATCAATTTTACTAACAATTCCAATGTTGATAATTTCACTCAAATACATGCAATACAACGAGCTCCAATTTTCCCAAAGAATGCTATCTTTAAGAACGTTCAAATTCGAATCTTGCTTTGGAATTTTTAAACGCCAGTGAAAATTATAATTTACGATTTTTTTCTTATGTAAACAACTTCTACATTTATATAAATACAATAACGGTACCTCTCGTGAAAAATAGTTATTTGTACAACTAGAAGAAATTCAATTTTCACCACTTCTTTGGGGGTGGCTCCCAAACGAAACACGTTGGACCCTCGGTTTATTTGGAAAAAGTGCTTGTCTTGATCCACTCTATCAGTATCGCCCATTTTTTACATGCGGTCATATAACACCCTGTATATGATTGCCAACGTAAAAATGGAAACTGTAAACTTTCCCACAAATCTCAATTTTCCAATTACCAATCTTATAGTTCGACTGCCCTGCTCACTTTCTGCTAACAAAACTGCAGCAATGGGCACCCCTAAATAATCTCCAAAATGACTACTTTCTAAAATAAATGAAATCTAAATTAGAAGCAACATTTAAGCAATTAACAGTAACTGATATAAAATTCTTTATATTTTTACCTTTCGCTACTCACTGTATGAAATAAATGTACCAAAAGAAAAACCAGTATGTGAGGAGTTCAAGCAAACGACGGTAAAGTTTTTAGAAAGAAATTGTAAATCTGATTTTTAAGCAGTTTAAAACGCGCCGATAATAATTTATTATTAATGCTATGCAATGTTGGTTCTATTAGTAAATTGCGGTTTCTTTGCAAATATATGAATTATTGTCTTCACTTCGCGTGTAATTTTAAAGAGAATTGTCACCAACATAAAGCACTATAAACTTTTCGTTCTTGGTTTATTCGAGTGGTAATTTTATAAATTATTACAGTAGTTACTGCTTGTGTATGTTACATCACAAAATACTGTACCGAAAAATGACAATTTTTTTTTAAACGCCATCATATCCAAAAATATGTAGGTAACAATTGCTTTTAATAACACGTATACTTAAAAGCGTTGAAAAAGGGGAAAAATGTGCCACAATATCTATGATCGCCGCATTCACAATGAAACAAAAGGCATAGTGATGTAATTAAAAACTGCATTCATCTGTTTGTCTTCTCTGAACAATTGAAACAATACGGTTTTTTTTTGCTTGGCTCGTCTTTTGTTTGGCCATCGCTAGCCCTGATTGTAATACCGGCTATAACACTATTGCCTTGACGTCTAGAGAATTTGTTTTGTTGTTGAATATTAATTATTTTTCCTATCTTTTTGTTTTTAATTTTATGCGTTACACCTGTTACAATGGGTACGATTGTTCTTAATCGTTTCTCGTTTAATTCGTGATTATTGTAGCATTTTAATTTTCGTGTTATTCGTCATATGTCAATCGCTTAATCCCCCCATGACATTTTAGTTCATTTTTCATATTAAATTACACATAATAAAGCAGAAGGGTGTTGTGCCACTAATTCATTATCCCTTTAAAGTTTTCACCCTAGTTTAACCTACTCATGTCGCATTTCTTAATCGTATCACTTCATAAACACATTTGGGGGAAACGAACGCATCGGCATTATTTTATGTAATTTACTGTTGACTTTTCTCGGGGCACTGGAAATTGACTCTAATTAACAGTCCTGGCGTTTGTGGACAAAAACTTGATCGTTCGATATTGTGAATTAAATATGGAGATCGATGGTGTTTAAAAATCTAGAAAACTTATGTGTTGTGTGTTTTTCGTGGCAAAAAGCTGTTTGCGGGGTTCGCAGAAGAGATGCCTATGTAGTATATTCCCGAACTCAGAACATGCAGTGCGTATTTTAAAATATAAGTGCAAATAGGGGTGGCGTAAACTAATTCTTTGGTTTACCTCCGAAAACTTACCCCAAGAATTGATGTAATCTTACTACCACAGTCATAATGTAAAAACCCGTCACAGCCGTTCTTCCTCTGAATTTTTTTGAAATTTCAATGTAGAAAACCTTTCTGCAAGCCGTTCTGTCTCTGTTCTCTTCTCATTTAATCGACATCAGCTAATTACAGAGATCATAGAGTTCTCAGTAACTAATTGATTGATTTTAAACAAATAGAAATGGTTGTGTAAGTAATGAGAACTCCTAGATTATCGGCCATTTAACCACTTGCTCCATTTAAAAATTTGTGGGAGGTTACAATACCCAAAGGAACAATTCATGAAGGGGGCTGGTTTCTTAACTTAACATGGAATGCCATCCACCAAGAAGTGGGTGGTGAAATACCTACACCATGATTGCATCTTGTCGCTAACAACTTGAGCAATTGGGCATTTGGTATGAATATAACAATGTAAGACCTAAGACGAACTGGGCACTTCTTCTTACGCAGTAGAAAAGGTAATTTTATTAGTAGTCCATACTTTACAGGTGATTTTTTTGAGGTCTAAGTTAGCCTGGAGGTACTTTTTTGTTGAATACTTATTGTGATAATTAGCGATTTATTTTAATACAGAAGTTAACCGCACAAAATTGCTTATTTGCCAATTTATTTAAAATTTTGCAGGATCCCCCAAATACCGGGATCCCGCGGGATTAACATCTAACGATCCCGCAAATACCGGGATTGAGATTTTGCTGCGGGATTGCATTCCCTAGTTGTCGTCAAATGAAGCACAAATAAACATCAAAACCAACTTATGTTACTTCGGGAACTTCACTTCGTTCATAGCACTTAATTTTTGATTTAGAAGACACTCGGTTTGTTGTAATTTTAGACGTAAAATTTGGTACTTGATGGTCCCTTTAACTGCTAACTTGGACAACCTTATAAAAAGCCTGTCACGGTAAACGCATGAACGTTAAAACAGATAAAATTTGTTTTTTGATTACGTGATTCACCACTGAACTTAACTCGAAATCACGACGACTTAAATCTCTTTAAACACTCTCTAACCTTCTTCCACAAAACTCTACAACTGGCAAGATGAACTGTCTTCCAACACACGCAATTCACCAAAACAACAAGCGGCCACATAAAAAGCAACGAATAACGTCTTCCTCTTCTTTTAAAACATTTCCCTTTCCGAACCATCTCCATATCAAAATTGCTGAGTCGTCGAATAACTAACATCTGTGTTTACTTTGGCCAAAAAAAATCTGCTATGTAACTTAATTAGCTTACGCAGCGATAACGAAACCTTGTCGCGCTGACCGGAGATAACGCTTTTACAAATGCTACGAAAATATTTCCAGATGAATTAACTTAATTTTTTAACTTTACAATTACAAATCAAGATAAACAAAACGATTAATTAAACAAAATTAAACCAAATAATTCTGAAACAAAATTGCCTTGGCCTCGAATTCAAATGAAATGATTATTCTGTTTAGTCTCAAATAACAATCAATATTTAACATTAAAAATAATTGAAATTCCCATACACATCGTTATTTAGGTGCTGAAACACAATACGTCATGACGTACTTTACACAACAGTATATTTGCCAAGGGAATAATAAGCTCTAATTTGTTTATTTATTATACCTACTAGTTTTTAATTTCTCCTTCTCCAACATATTATTTAAAGAGGAAGGTAGTCAGTTTCTGCCATTTTTGGCACAAACTAGCTTTGAATTCATTCTTTCCTGGTCAAGGATATTGTACCACAACGCACTTATATGCTACCCGAATACGAACGATTTCGTCGTACTGGAGCTTCCACTACCACCAAGGTTATCGGCATTGTACTAGTCCTACTAAAAATGAATTTTTGGGAGACGTTTCAAACAAAAAAACCCAGCCCCTAACGTCTTGCAAAGCAGGGGTTGGAAGTCGTTAATCGTAATAATTAAAATGGAGTTCTGCTATTATTATTTGACCGATGGCTATCTCTCTTTACTAAGATATTTTGCTCCAAATGGATCTATTTCTTTTAAAAACTGACAGACTTAGCAGGCCTTCGTGAGTTCACACTCAACAGCTTCTCGCTGTGGTGGCCCAAAACGGAATCCTCTACTGCTGTCACCTCGAAAAGCGTCCCTACCCTCCCTTTAATTTTTTCAGTAAATCGGTCATCTTTAACCATTAGCGTTTATCTCAATGGAATAAGCTCAAGTTAGGGCCCTCTATCAAAATCAACGGTCGTTTTTAACTCTATGAAGGCTACCCTGTATACCATCTACCACTCAAAAAACTCGCAACGTTAACGAAAATTCGAAAAAAGTGAACCCCATTAAAGGGCACCCACTACACCCTGGTAGTTTTGGTACAAATTTGCCCTTGCGTTACACTATTTCTAATATAAATCGATTTCTGTCATTGGGAGACAATTTAAACAAATATCAATGCAATCCGCTCTGTCCGTACCTTCTACATCGACCCTAGAGGTTAATTCTAGGGTTAATTCATCCGATCCCCTCATGCCACTTTATCTGTAAGTCCATGAAAATCGATTTTTGATATTTAGAGATGTCCAATTTAAGCAAAAATTAAATCAAAATTCCCATACACCGATAGTAACGGGTAATCCATTCCAACCCCTTACGATGAAATTTGTTTTGAATGTATTAATCATTTTACCAATAGAAATTGAGGGCCAACATTGAGAGGCGTCATAATAAAATCGCATTTCATTCATTACTTTACACCAGGCACCTACCCTTCGCTCTTAATCGAGATTAGAAGATATAATCCACTCTCACTCATACTACATACAACCTTCCCATGCATGTGACCGTGATTAAAGATGGATTTACGCAATTGGTATTAATTGTTGTGTGAATTGCGTATGACAAGCTTTACACTAAATATGCAAAAATATCACTAACTTACAAGATCTCTCTCTACTGAGTGCTGAAATACGGGTTTGACATAGAAACGCTTGCAAGATCTCTTGCTTTCAGAAAACAAGTTCGTCCACTGGTTTGTCAGTAATTTTTTTGCAAAAAGAACTGAAAATATCTACTTGTTACGTCAAAAATGTAACATAGCGCCCCATGTTTAGTGTTGCGAAACACAACTATATTTTTAGACTTTTGAATTTTCAAGGGCTTGAAGATAATTTTGTCGGGTGACCCTTACGCACAGGAGACAAGGTAAACGTTCGTTACGAACGCGTAGCTTCTGCCTTTCAATAATCAATGTCAGATGAACACTTTAGTCATGGTACTGACACGTTGCTTGTGGAGGCCACGAAGTTTTTTTTCAGAAGACAACGTTGTGCTTATCTCTAGAGATGACATAACTGATTAATAGCCACAACCATACGCAAGTTAGTAATAGCGATGTTGATCAATGATCAAGTTATTGCGTAGTGTCCGTTTATCGCCTTTTGATTGTAACACATTCGAGCACATAGCAATAAATATCATTCACAAATTTGTCTCTGGGTTATCAACAAGAGTTTTTTCAAACACCAATTTAGTATTTATTAAGTAAACTAGTTCATAACACGTAATTTTAGAATAAGTATCCAACAGTCTTTAATAAACAGACCTAATACTATTTAATTTGTTAAGAGTATAAAAACAATAGTATTGTTTCAAAGTAGCTTAGTAAGTACTACATTATTATCACAATTTTAAAGCACACCAGACCTTTTTAAATTAATACTAACATTTAAACAACCGATACAACATAAGTCAAAGAATACATTAAAATACTGCTATTTATATCAAAGGATCTTTGAAATTTGGAACGAGTTAAAAGAAAAAAGTCGGTGAAATAAATAAACTTTTTGCAATTATTGCATATTGTCAGTCTTATAAATTAAGTAGGTATACCAATAATTGGTAAAGTATTAGTGCCCAGTTCTTTGAGTGAACAATAAAAAATCTGAGATCAAATCACAGTGATTTACGTAAAAACGTATTCGACAAATTCGCAGCTTCCGTTGCAGCAGGAGTGGACGGTATGTGGTGGTACTGTTGCGCCCTCCAAGCGGGAGAGCTGTGAGCGATTATTAAAGTAACTGCTAACTCCTTTGGGTATCGTGGCCTGAGCGTACATTGTCGCGTTTCCCTGGATATTTGCGTACAAATTTAGTATATTTCTTCCCGTCCACATAACCTGAGAAGTATTCACAGGGATTGGAACTTCGGTTTTTTTGTCTTCTTGATGATCGTCGAGTGTCTAGAAAGGTGCAAAACAATTAGATGGTTATTTGGTTTTTTTGTATAAATAACCATTCGGGTACTTCTGCTATCTTATTGTGATAGAAAATGTATAAACATAGCCGGAGATAAGGTAATATTGATTACGGAGACAAGGCCAATATTTTGATATTCTCGCGAAATACTAACCTCGAGGAATTCGTCCAATTGGAATAGAGAGAAGCCGTCATCCGATGGAGGAGTGAAGTATTCCGTGGAAAATGAGGCTATTCCACTCTCGCTCGACGCTAGACTAGGTGACGTGCGTGAGGATGATGATGAGCTCGACGATGAACTGGATGCGGCATTTACTATTTTGGCGCCTTCGTCGAAGAGGTATCCCAAAGGCTCGCATTCGTTTCGCGACAGTCCTGATAGCGCCATCGCCACAGAGAGGGATAATTCACTCCGCATCTAAAAAGTAAACATTGTCACTTATCAAGAACCGATTGTAAACAAACATTTTGTGAGCAGTTAGGTTGTGTAATAAGGCCTTGCGTTGATAGCGCTGGATGTATCAAGGATGAGCGTGAAATGAGACTTGATTTGGGGAAGATAATGCAGATAACTTATTTTATTGTTGAATGCAGAGACAGAAAGACGGAAATGCTGATCGCCCACTAGGTGTAACATGACAGATGTAAAAAAGGGACATTTGAGTCAGAAAATAATACCTATTTATATATCATGGGAGCAAAATGACTTCCTCCCGCGGCCAAGGGAGGAAATTATACTTTGCTTTCGTGGTTTTTTCTTCGCGTTTAACAATTCGACTATTAAATCCTTTTCTTTATTAAAACAAACAGAGTGTAGGTACCTTACGACGCGATAACGCTTGGAGTCCCAGATGACTATCAACTGCCGTATGACCTTTTTGAAATTGGCAATTCTTCAATGCTCGCCCTGGCCAATCAAACCTTTGAGTTTGTCTCGAGAAATGACTAATGACTATACAAGGATTCAAATCTAAGGTGGCTCACCCCTCGAGTAATACGATGAACAGCTCAAAGAATTCTCCCATTATGATTTGGTACCCTATCCTCTCTCACTATTCGATGCAATCGAAATGAGGAAGACACACAAGCCAGTGTTATATGACCTCTTTTCCCGGAAGACCTGCACACCAAGAGCATCCAATCTGCTGAGCGCCGCCGCCGAAGCAAAAGACACTACTCCTGAGATCGTCTTTACCGAGTTAATGGTATGGTGACCATAACTCAGGTCATATTGAGCATCTATTAAAACAGTAAAACCTTTTACAGGATGTAAATCCGTCGTCTAATTTGATGGATTCATTCTACTGCCCTAAAGTACTCATGCGGGAAAATTAAATTACCGGACAGAGATACCGATAGCAATTCGAAATTATAAACGACGAGGATCGTATTTCTTATGAATGTATTCCTCTGGTATAAATTTATCATCCAAAAATTGGCGTATCAGTATCACAGACACGGAAGAAAGTATTAACAAACCAAACATATCCACACGTAATCTACTCTCCAAAGATAACATATCTCTTTTATAAATCCTCATATCAGAACCGTAAAAACGTTGAATTGAAAAAATGATTTATTTGCGCACACCTCTTCACCTCGTTCTTCACAGTGAAGTTTCAAGGGGTTTAAAAACATGTTTAAATTTAATTTTTTAGATGGTTTTAGGATACTATAGATCATTTTAAATGTTTCATTGAGTCTCATGCTGTTTCGGAAAGTTTCAGTGACTTACAGGACTGGTACATTTTTATATAGTGTTAAAGGGTTTCGGCAAGGTCAAAAGGCATCCAAAAGCCTTGGAAAACATTAAAAAGGTTCAGAAGTTTCCAAGAACCTAACAATGGGTTCAGAGAATTTTAAACAATTTCTGAGAATGTGTCAAACTATTATCACTTTAGTATCAATAGGATCAATACTACAGAATTTCAAAACACGCCTTAGAATTTCAACTTCGGGATTTCAGGAATTACCGCAGTTTTCAACAAATCTCCGATGATCTCAAGGGATTTCCAAGAATCTCTTTCTATTTCGTAGGATCTCGGATGTACAAAATTCGGACACCGGTGTGTTTAAACAAACTGCCAAAATATTGTTATGTAAACTATGTCATGCAGATGTTTTGTTTGGCTTAAGTACCTATAATAACGATGGGTCACCCTGTATGTTGAATTTCATTTAGCCGCTTATTGTTTTGTAAATGTTTGGCAATGTTGCCGTTATCGAAGCTTTTTAAAAAGACAGCCAGTGTTGACTAATGGTATAGCCTTGTGGAAGAAAGTTAGGGAGTGAGATTTAAGTCGTCGTGAAGAATCTGTTTCGAGTTAAGTTCAGTGGGGACCAAATTTTAGTAGGGAGAAACTCAAATCTCTTATACCCTTAGAATATTGGGTAAAGTACTGAGATTCTAGGATACGATACATAAGAACCTGGGGGAGGCCCTGTTTTCTAATACTGCTGGCTAAAGTTCGCAATTAAACGAATAATTCAATTCATTGAAATGATTGTAGCGAGTATGGAGTATCCACACATCGAGGCGCCATCAAGTCTATAAAAGATTAGTCAAGCGGAAGCGACGATTTCTTTCCCTAAAATATGATACGCTTTCTAAACTCTTCCAGAATATTCCATGTTTTCTCTAGAAACATATTTCTGATTTATAAGCGCTACCAACCTATCTCGTTTACTTTTCGGGAAAATAATAATTTTTTAAGTCTAAATAGCCGAAACCGCATAAATTGTGTATAATGAAAGATCAACAACCTTAAATAAATTTGTGCCATTTAGAATGATCAAAATTCCTTCCCCTTGCAAGTTCAATAAGTTTTGTTTTAAGTCTTGTTTTTGGAATTACCTAATGAAGAATCCTAATTTTTGAAGTTGTAATAGGTCGTAAAAATGAGAAGGTTCACGTACACTATGCGATTTCTGAACAAAAGATTTCCATTCATTTTTGTTTGTTGTCAAAAAATATATTGCACTCCAGAAGGTAGCTATTCCTATACGCAAACATATTATGTACGATAAGATCATGATATTAATTTGTTTCATATCTCCAAACACGAAATGATGTTTGTTTCCATTAATTTCATTATGATAACCAATGACTAGAAAGTTAATCAGGAAGTTGTTACCATTCCTTTACCGACAACCATAATAAGCAGCTCTGAAAGCAATTTTGGCACTAAAAATTTAAAATTCATCATTTAATGAAAAGATGAAAAAATGAAGTGCATAGTATACACAATGTTTTACAATTACAATATAAACTAATATATGTTTCATTTGTTACAGGTGAGTAATTACAGCATTAATCTGATGATTTGATGAGATCTCATTAAAATTAGGTAAGTGCAATATTACTGTAGCGCGTTCGCACCTCCAGATGCAGATTGTGCTTATGGGACATAGAGTACTTACTTTTCAAACGTCACAATGGCAGAACAAGGCGATTATGTTGTGTTTTAATACTTCAATTCAATTATATGTCAGTTTGCCATCATTGGGATGAAAAACAAAGATAGCGTTATCGAAAAATTACGCATGTAATTAATTATAATTAATTTAAGACCCGACACTGCATCTGGAGGTGTGAATGATGTAAAAGATGTATTAAAATACCCAAGCAGCTATAAGCAATTTCCGAAAATAATAGAAGTTTCGGGTACGCAACTTTGATATAATTGTGGTCGAGAAAAAAATGCTGGAATGTATTTTTAGTTTTTCGCAAATTCTTCAAACTCCAAAGCAGAAAAGAAGAAATTATTTGTAAAGTTGTAAATAGAATGATGTATAGAAATCAGTGCAAGCGAAAATGCATTTAAAAAATCTAGGAAATCTGGATTCACAAACGATCAGCAGTGATTTAATCTGAGGTAAAGACACAAGACCTTGATTTTTAATCGGATAATTTTTACGCTAAAGTTTTGTTGCAACGGAAAACACTCGATAAAATCGCAACAGCGACAGGTAAAAAAACCGAAAAATTTTTCGAAAATGCGATGGTGAACATTTATTTTACAAAGATATTAAAAAATGGTTTTAACAAACCCTTCCTGATTTTTTCTCAGCCCCATACTAAACATCGGAAAAAACTCCCCTGTATAATTATGTTTGACATAATTGCCTATTTCGCCAAATAAAAGAGATATTGAGGTGGCCCTCTTATCTCGAACTTAAATTCACCAAAACTACTGAAGTTCTGGCCAACTTAATGGCCCCGTCCAGACTTGCAGTTGGAATTTTATTTTTTTCTCGAACTTTGGATACGACATTCGATTGTACAAAAACAAGTACAAAATTTTATGGGAAAATTCACATAATCAGAAAGAATATACTCAAACACTCAAGGAAAGCTGCAAAATACCATCCATATCTATCAGTTATAGCAAAGAGTAACCACTTTTTGGTTATAGTTCCTGAAAAAAATCAGAACCGCGAATTTTGGGGGCAGGGCTCCTAAATGATCCACTATGGACCATTGGTTTATCAGGGAAAAATAAATGCTTTAGATTCTGCCTCTCCTTCTGTGACAGTGGCACCCTTTTAAACACTCTGTGACGAGATGGAATAGTTACGTTATGTAAGTTTGGTAGTAAAACAACGGCAAAAAATGGCTTGAAAACGTGAGTACAATTCATCACCTTCAAGGGCCTGTAGCTGGAAAACGATGTGTTTTTTGGAAAAAAGTTGCAGAAAATTTGATGAGCTTTCGATTTTGATAACATTTTTTCCTACGACCCACTATTTCTGAAAAATATCCGAAAAACCGCAAAATTGTACCTTAAACCCTCTGCCCTCCTTCCGGCGGCACAGAAATCGCTCGGACTTTATTACACAATCATCAAGGGCCCTTGAATCGCTTGGGTCGCTTCCCAAGTTCTTCAAGTTTCCTTAAAGTTTCAATAAAATTCTCTTCAACTTTATATCTCCTTAATGTCCGAGTTAATGTCCTTCATGCTTCTTACAGGTTACAAGTTGCTTCAGAGTTCTCTAATTCCTGGTCTTCGATACTTCGCGTGTTACCTTTCAGTTTTTATCAATTCCTCTCAAGTTCCTTTCCTTCTGAAATTGATTGTACCTCCCACGTTTAGCTCAAGTCTCGCTGTACTTTTCGCTTGTGCTTCTTCTCATATTTTATGAACTTTCCCCTCAAATTCTCCTCAAGTTTCTCTTCAAATAGGTACCCTTAACAATCCCCTCACCCCCTTTGTTTCTCTGAATTTCCTATAAAAATCAACAGTTTCTCCGTCCTTTTTGAGCTACCTACTGTAAAGTTCTATGCTTCTCCCACATACCATCAAATTTTCCTAAACTTCAGGCACAGATTTAAAATATTTATTTGTTACTCAGTTGTAAGTTGATTAACAAGACAAAACGCAAACGGGTAAACGTCATGTTTAAACGCTACTGACTTGTAAAACTGACAGCAGACTTGTAAAACTGACAGCAGACCTGTAAAAATTTTACAAGTTAGTAATCTAGTAATTTCATTGGCCAGAATTAATGCGAAGTCTCTGTTACATGGATCACATGATATTTTAGACATTTCTTCAAGATCAATTTAAGAACTAATTATTTACGTTTACAAATGAGTAACAAATAAAATATTGTACATTATACGCCAGGTAATAGTTTTTACTGGCTCTAGGAGATGACAGGCTCGCCTAACGGCTCGCCAGTCAACTTCTCCTATCGCCAGTAAAAACTCACTTACCTGGCTAATAATGTAAAATACTATTAAATCTGTGCTTCAGGGTTCCACTCAAATGGTTCAAACTGGAAACATGAATATTAAATTCGAGAACCTGCCATGCAACGTAATTATACTCGTAAATACTCTCATTGGAGATAACCTAGACCGCCTCTTCTTTGTAACTTTTGTGATTTACTCCAATAACCAAGAAAATTCGTACATGGAATAATAAGTCTTACTCTACCCAAAATGGAAATGAATTGCCTGAGAAGAAAACCGGATTATTAAATACAATTTACAGGTTTACATAAAACCTTTGATAAAACGCAACCTCCAGCCAATTAAAAATGCACGGTCTTTCTTTCATGAATTTTTGCCCACAAGAAAAAGTGGCAAAAATTAGGAGATCTTTAGTGCTATTAAATTTGATCCATCCAGAAGTTCCCTAACAGTACAATCAGTGGTCGTTTTCATCAACTGTATAATCAACCCTGTTCAACAACGGTTTGCAAAATTGCAAATCAAATAAAAGTATTTCGAAAGTAGGCACAGGCATTCGCGCGAGTGCCGCGGTTTTAGCGCCTGTTTTCAATATTTACCACTTTACGAAAATAGCCTTTTTCACCATATTGCTATTCGATTTAGGTACGAAAAAACGGTTTTCGTTTTTAACTCCACGTTTTACACCCTAATAGCGGTAATTGTCATAAACAATTAGTCCTTTCCATCACATATCTAGGTCACAATTATATAAAAAAGGTAATTTTCGTGATCATTCCATTAGTCCATAAGGCATAGGCACCTGCAATTCTTATTTGGTCATCCAAAAACAAGATAAAGAGTTTGCTGCGTAATTGCGACCGCCTTTTTTCTAAATAATTATCTTTTCAAAGGTGTTTTGATTGGAAAGGCGCCTATATTTTGTTTAAGTACATATTGTTGATTTTGTTATAGAATGTGCATGCTTGACCCTAACATTTGAAATATGCCAACTTGGTAATTGAAAGGTAAGTAAATATAATAATGAGATAAATTTACACTTACAGGCATTGTTGTGGTGTTTACAGTCACTCTAGCGTACTTTTAAGTGTCACACAGATGTATTCATTTAGATGCGCACTTATTGACTGATATAATCTATCAAATTGAATGATAAAAGTATGGAATACATGCGTTTACGATAAAACTTAAAATTTCAAAACTTTCCGCTTGAATGGAACTGGTGTCGCCCTCTGTTCAAACGTGTGGGAATTTATCATAGAATCCTGAATGCTGTACAGGGGAGGTTTGTGTCAGGACTGTGATGGTACAAGCAACGACTAAGAGATGGCGCAGTGATTCATTTTCCCAAAACGCGACCACTTGCCTAATTCAAAAATGTTATGTCCGGTTAAAGCTTGACATTTTTCTTTTCGCAATGAAATCCATTAGTAATTTAAGGGTACAGGGTCGAACTTAAATAGGCGTAGCATGTCAAATTGCGATTAGTAACGCGTGAAAAATAGGATCCGAGGGTGCCGCGTGATGATGAAATAAATAATCGAATAAACACACTTGAGTGAATTAATGTTGAACGACACGCGATGTGCCACTGTATTTTCTTCCCATTATATTATCCGTCTGGGGTTGAGAACTTTCTATTTGTTCGCTTACAAATATTTGATTTAATTTCCTTATTAAAACCAATGCTTTAGCTTTAAGAACGAAACTCATCCAAGAGGCATTGATTGGATGATAAGTGAGAAATTAAGGAAATTATTTCATACAATCTCTCGTTACATACAGAAAGCTAACGTCTAATAAATGGGCCGAAGAAAATTTTGGTTTGAAGGAAAACTCCAATAATCACCCCACAATGCTTAGTTTCCACAAGTAAACAGTGACAAGGGGTGAAAGAAAAATGAAAAAAAAACACCTATTCGTGTCGGCTTTGTGGAGTGAATTGTTCGATAAAAAAGGATCGTCATTTAGGCATCAAAGTTTACAAACGAAAAGTTTTCTTAAGAATGAACCTGATTGAAGGCAAACAAGTATATTAAAGTAGTAATTTTGTTTGAATACGCGCGGTACAAATCGATACACAAAACGTAAGTGTGAATGGCAGCGAGCATCGATTCGTGATTTCCTCAAATTGCATTCATTTCCGTATTGTCCGCAATTCTTTTGTGTGCGAAACCGCTTTCCCTGGTAGTAGTGTAGGTCATGAACTTAACAATCAATGATATGTTAACAATAGTAGTGTTACGTCACGACATCGTAAACATATTTGCATACATGAGCCTGTTGGCGGAGTCACCGGGAAAACTTCTGTCTGTTTCAAAATGTAGACTATGTTTACACAGGCGCGATTTGATCCAATAGGAGAAACCTAATGGCTGAAAACCCCCTTCTGACAATGCGTCGGCAACTGGTGTTTTCAGGACGTAATCCCATGTTAAGTTACTGAAAATTGATGCTGCTTGTCAATCTTCAATTAATTCCGTTTTGCGTTCGTCGGAAAAATCGAAAAGCTAATCTTTTTACGTACGCCGTTTTATTCCAATTTCAGCTTCGGGAATAGCGGAATAGACATAAAGTATTGCTAAAAAGAAGCAAATTTGTACATTCTCGGTGGTATGATAAAAGATATATACTTTTACACACCAAGTTACGCATAATTTTCTTACCTGCCACTTTTGCGCATCTCTTTTAACCTTGCTCCTGTTATATTTTAACGTTTTGCTCTAACACACCCGATCAATATTAACGCAGACATCAAAATAATATATTCTGTAAAATTAGGCAGATATAGGTACCTACTTTTACCTACATGTTTACCTACCGTTTTCATTAATATTAGAAATAACACAAACAAAATAATAATTAGGTATATTTATTAGTAAGTATATGTGTTTTAATGCAGTTCTTGAGAAAGCACTAAAACAAACGTCGAGAGATTTACCTACAATACAGTAAGTACGTACCTAACCTTTAAAACTGATCAAATTCGTCCAGATTCTAACAGCAGTTTGCTAACAATAGATACTTATTTTAAGTTTTGTTTAAAGTTTATTTTTTTCGAAGACATATATTAGGTATAATGAAGCCTGATAGCGAGTCGCGCAAAAAGCTTTTTTCAACGCGTGATATATTGCTTGTGGGATGTTATGCTCGTATCAATGTTTTATTTCTAATTTCATAAGAATGAAGCAGCTTTGTATCTCACGTGGGGGTGCTATGCCATCAGAAAGAACAGAAAAACACTAAGAGTATAACAACACTTTTTAAGTTTCGGACAAACGCTAATACATGCGATGGCCAAAGAAAGTGCAGAGAGTTAGGAGTCAATTTTTATAGAAGAAGCGCCCAAAAGTAAAATAATATCGGCAGCATTTTGAGTATGACGTGTAAACATGCATTTCACTGATCTTGCTGTAATTAATGATTAACTTATTATCTTTACACCGAGGTACTATTTGCATACATGTCGTATATTCCACCACGTAATACTCAATGAATGTGTGTCTGTAACTTTCTTATTTCGGCAACGATTCTTTGCTGGCAATATTAAAGCTTCATTTTGTTTAACAGCTTACGTTAACCGTCGAAATGTTTAAATTTATAGCTTCCGCAAATAACATTTGGCAACGTCCGAATCTGCCAACGTATTCCGCTAAAAAGTAACTAAATAAGAATGAATGTAAGTGCGCCAAATCCTGATTTAAATTGGCATGTCATTTTCTTCTGTTGATACGTGCAAAGCTTCTTACAGCGAAAACGGTATACGAACAAAGATAGGTATAAAGTTGGTAATCATGCGCGCCATTGGAAGCCTCTCTAGACTCCCGATGGATGAGTGAAGTGTTTATGAGCGCATACACGTTTATTTTATAAGTTGAATGTTCCCAAGGAAGTTGTGTATAAATCCAGTGGCATGCGATATTTACTGTTAATGAAAGAAGTGTCAAAAATTTTAAAAAATCGTGAATATCTTGAAAACCTTTGATGCTGGATGTAGGGAAATCAAACGACATAGATTTTCATGAAAATGTAGAAAATGCATTAAATTACAGGGTGTTCTATTTAAAATAAGAAAGTTGCTATCCACATTCGGCATGAAACGATCATGATAATATTTTGAATTTGTTGTAATTCCTTCATGTTGAAATTTTCAGAACAGTTGTATTTATTTCGAAATAAGAACCGATGAAAATTTCAACATGAAGGAATTACAACAATCAAGTCACACTATAATAATGTGTACCTCATCCAGTGTGTTTCTTGCGCATTCAGCTACTCGACTGGGCATAGGTACTGGAAATTCGCGAATCGAAGCTAGCCTCTGATATACCGTGTCCCATGCAAGTTTGCTATCAATCTAATACTTTAAATTTGTGATCAGGGGCGTACTTTCTCATGGCAAAGAGGGGCATATTGTTTTTAAAGCAACCAGTATTTTTTTATTACATAGATCCTAAAGTGCACACCTTTTGTGCTGCTATATCCAAAAAAGTGTGTTCTAATTCATGTAATGGAAACTAGTAATTGCTATTAAAAAATATGTGCCCCTTGACCACGTAGAAGAACGTCACAATACATTAAAAGTAGGTAGCAAACTTTTTACAATTCTGTATAAGTACCTACCATAAAAATTAAGTTTAAAAAAAAAGTTGCCATGTTGCTACGGGGGTTCCTTCTGGATTTGAAGATTACCATCGGTTCCGCCCGGCAAGGCAAACCGTCTTCTTCTTAGGCTGCTCAATCGATAAAAATAAATGCTCCGGCTAACTCAAATCGGTGGGCTTTTATTCTTTTGAAACTGCGTAACAAACCTTAAACTGCCGCCTACCAGTCTTCTGCCTTAACTCCTACTCCTCCCTTTCCTTCCCCTCGTTCTTCGTTAAAAACAGGCACATTGAAACCAAATAGATAATATATTGAAATGAGATTAGTGATACAAACAATTTACAGGGATCTAGCAGTTCTTCTCTTCTCCTTGTAAAAACACTAGCTTAACAATGACAACTAAACTAAATAAAAAATCCTATCAGGTGAAACTAATTTACTCAAGGGGTGGCCATCCTCTACAGTTTGAAAATTGCAACAACAGGTAATCGTTTTTAATCCAGCGTGGGCTGGGACTTATTTAAATAAACACAAAAATTTATCCTACTCTTCGGTAATCGTTCATTGGACTTTAATAAACAATCAAATCAAAATTTTTTTTTACTATAGCTTAATTACCAAAAAGTGGAATTTTACAGAATATTACAAATTTAATTTAGACTAACCTTTACAACATTTGTACAGCCGATCTTGTGAACTGGTCTTTCCTCTGGTACAGGGTGGATGTGATGAAACCTGACACTTAGGTCTCTGTGACTTCTTAGGGGGTGGCTTGAATTTAACACACGGAAACAAAAATCCACGGTGCCTATCCTTCCTCGGAACGAAGCAAAGTTTAGTGTTTGAACGGAAACTTAGTCCAGGAAACCCTTCGCGTGGCGAGTGGGAGACGGCTAGTTGCCAAAGTTTCTAGGCAGCACGGGTACTTAATTTTATTTTATTAGTTTATTAGCTTTGATTGCCTGCGGGAGACGGATTTTTGAGTCAGCGGTACGGCAGAACACAAACTTTTATGATCACTATCCGACGGTAAACCGCGATGGTTCAAAGTATTATTTCACCAGCTCTTCTTGGGGCAAATATCTCTCCGAAACGCAGCGCTCCTTCGACAAATGACCGTACGGCACTAATAGGAAATTCCACCTGGGCGGATCCCGAAATTCTGCGCTTTGAGGACTAGGGCAGCACTTTGATTTATATATCCTCGAGAAATCACAACGTATCCTAACGCGATTCACTGCATCCAAAGTAAACTGGGGTGAAGCTCAAGGGTTCGCCCAAATATCACCTGATTGGAACCTGGGTCTTCTTCGCCAAAAAATCAACGCGAAAAGAAAATAACACTTCGGAACGGGTGCAAAAAGCACGCAACTGGGAGCAACCGAAATAAGCCGGTGGCTCAAACCGCCAAGTGTACCAAAACGATCGCTCAAGGTACGTGTTGACCGCTTGACGTACTAACCGCGAGTCTCCCCAAAAACGATCCCCTTCTTCAGAATTGAAATGAAAAAACCACACCCAAATTACCATAAAACAAAAATGGCTCCCGCTAGAAATTCTCCCATTGGTTCAGATAAAGAAGACTTAACCCACTCTAACTTCGTCGTCAAGCTCAAGGAACTGCTGACTCAATTGATCTCACGGTTTTCTGCTGATGACGTGAAAAGTCCTTATCTCTTGACGGCTCGGTGCTACATCCGCTCCTATTCTCGGTCTAGACGGCGCCAAAGTTGATAAACGAACGACAAAAAACTCGCATTACTCATGATGACGTCAATCAGCTTTGCACTCTTCCCACGACGAAATTAAATCTGAGCGAAATTAAATCTATCGGACCATAGTCTTGAGCGAACCGAAATGCCCAAACACAAAATTTCCAACCGGAACAAACAATGAAATATACAGGGTGACCTTCACTATCATGACAAGAAATTTCGAAATTTTTAATGAAATTTGGCGCGAAATCAAACCACTCGTTACAATGTTTAACCAAAATTTACAGATTTCGTTTTTATTTTTTTCTGAAGTATTTGAACCAGAGCTGGGCAGAATACTTTCAAAAAGTATTTGAATACTAAATAGTAAATACTTTACACAAATCAAAGGTATTTGAATACTAAATGCTTTTACGTCCAGCACAAGCGAATACTAGCTAGCTAGCTTTTTTTATATTTCTATTGTTATATGCAAATTTAAGGAGAGTAAAAGCGTATTATTATTATTACATTATTATTATATAGGACCCTTCTTATACCAGTTATATCCTTAAGAATACGTGTACCAGTTTTCAATGCGATCGTACGTCGTGCACATGATACGTACGTCTTTCTGAAATTAATCCTAGTGATTCTGGAACAGATCCATTTTTGACCATCCGTTTGTCCGTGTGCATGATAACTTATTTAGAAACGTGCGATCGCTTTGAAAATTGGTACACATGGTTTTAAGGATATAAGAAAGGTTCCTGCTGTTTTTAAGTTACGTAGACTATCGAGTTCGGTATTCAGATGTATCGGATTTTTATATTTGATTTTGTGACAATGGAAACTTTCCCTAAACATTTCTAAATTGTTCTCAAATATTTGAATAACTTAAAAGTACTGCCTTTTTTTGAGGCCGGAAAAAAAATTGTCTGAGATCGAGAAAAAACATTTTCGAATCGTAGAATCCATAATTTCAAACAGTTCCAAGATTGGGCTACTATTTCAAAAGTTACAGCCCTTTGAATTTTCTTTCGAAATTGGTTTCTAGTCTATAACTTTTGATTGAGAAGTCTGATCGAAAAAGTACGAATTGTTTTGGATTCTACGCACCAAAATTAATAAGAAAAAGTGTTTTCCCGAGAAATTTTGGTGCAGTCGATTTTTGGTAAAAAAGGAAGGTTATACATGCCTTTTTTTGAGCCCGAAAAAAAAATTGTCTCAGATCGACCCGGAAAAAAATTTTCTTATAGAATGTGGCCTGTAGAATCCATAATTTCAAACAGTTCCAAGATTGGGCTACTAGTTCAAAAGTTACAGCCCTTTGAATTTTCTTTCGAAATTGGTTTCTAGTCTATAACTTTTGATTGAGAAGTCTGATCGAAAAAGTACGAATTGTTTGGGATTCTACGTACCAAAATTAATAAGAAAAAGTGTTTTCCCGAGAAATTTTGGAGTAGTCGATTTTTTGTAAAAAAAAGGAAGGTTAAGTATCCAAATACTTTGCGAAGTATTCGAATACTAAATATTTGTGAAAGTATTTGAGTTACAAAAACAAATACTGCTTCCATAAAAGTATTTAATTACAAAGTATTTGAATACTTTAAAGGATTTGAATACTAAAAAGTATTTACAAAATCGAATAGGTACTGCCCAGCTCTGATTTGAACAGGCACGAAAAAATAAAAAGAATACTTTCTGATTGCCACTATTTAAGCTCTACAAGACCCACTTGAGAGATTCAATATTTTATTTATTTTATAATACACTCTGTATTGAGTAGCTTTTTTTAATATGAATACAACTATATAAGTATATACGGTACAAAGAAAATAAAAGTTGGAAGCTGTTGGTTTCAACATCTCACCACCGCTTAGATACGGCCTGATCTGAACAGAAAATTGTCAAAATATCTTTAATATAATGACACATCAGATTTTAAACCCATACACACCAAACTTGCGTTTCTCTGCTATTCTCAAAAATGCAAATCAAGCAAGTTAACTATGAACTATTTAAACATTAAAAATGGTTTATCTTTCAGACTGGGGTTCCATTTACAATTAAAATTCAAAAACTGTGGCATTCTATTTGCTCCTTCCGCCAATCATACTCCAATATGCAAAATCAATTTATAAACATAGCAAAAATAAATAAGATAATATTGTCTGTATAAATAAAAGTTGCAAACTTTTCGTAAATATAAAATATTATTCCAATAGAAAAATTTTAAGAAAGACAGCAAAAACTAGGGGAAGAGTTTTAAGATATACACGCTTTTTGACATTGGTAAATAGCTTTTTTTGCAACTAAATTAACTTATTGGATCCGTGCTAATAAAGAGTTTTTGAAATCTGTATTTCTTTTTTCTGCATTTTTACCGCAATAAAAGAAATTCGAAGTAAAATCGAATTCTTTAGCTTCCTGAACAATTTTTGTTCACTAACTCTTCTTCCTGCCTGTTTTAGACTAGATGCGATTGCGCTGGGTCTGTTGATCATTAATTTACAGGAATTGTGAACAAAATCCTCACGAAGTTTATTCTAGGTTTTATATCTCAAATTATTTATTGCTTTGGCCGGTAAAACTAACGTTCTTATTGCAGATTTTGCAAGTTTTTCAACAGAGAATGATTGCATCAGCTGTAAAATAGGCAAGAAGACGAATCAGGCAAGAAGACGAATTGTTCAGGAAGAAAATAAATAATTCGATTGTACTTCGAATTTGCTTTTATTGCGGCAAAAATGCAGAAAAAGAAATAATAAAGAGGTTTTAAGTAAAACAGTTGAGCATTATAACAAATGAGAATTTTAGCAACATTAAAGAGAAGCAAGAAGACAAATTTCGACAAAATCTTTATTAACATCCAACACGTTGATTTATCATGTCAAAAACCGCGTGTATCTTAAAACTGTTTTTCCAGTTTTTTACGATTTTCTCGAAGTTAGGAATAATATATTTTTTTTGTGTATTAAAATATCAGTGCCCCAAAAATTTTACTACCCCGCGCACCTCTGTACGATGAAAAAAAATAAATTTTTCTCCCCTTGGAAAAGAGGTGGCTTTTTCACAAATCGTGAGACCTTGGAAACGGTTCAACTTTACGGGCTCAAAACTTTTTTAAACATAACACAAGCTATGTTTCCTCCAAATTTCAAACTCCTACAACCACAAAAATAGGAATTAAAAAACGAAAAAAACCGTTTTTCCGGTATTTCTAGGAAACTTGGAGGTATGTGGAAATAGTGCAGATACAAAAGTCGTTCATTTTTTTATTCCCTATAACTTGGTATATTGAACATTTTCGCCTAAATCTAATAGTTTTGCCACAAATTGTAAAATACCACTTTCCACCATTTTCAACCGATCAACCCCCGCGATTTCACCCGCGAAAAAATGCAGCTGCTTTAATTATTTTCCCCTATAATTTCTATTTATTTCACCTGCATGAAAAACCCGGTTTGAACCGGTAGTTAATTTTTTTGTCAAAATAAGTATATATCCTGGACTAGAATGTATGGTACATCATATACTTAAATCATACTCAAAAGTGTCATTTTTTTAAAATTCTTCAGTGAAAAGTGTTCAAATACTCTCAGTCTAAATCGCGAAAAATTAGAAAAAAGGAAACCTTACTGTTTTTTGTTATGAAAACTGCAGGGATTGTTCCAAAAGTGCTTTGATTAATAATCCTTGGACCAAGTAACATGGTCATATCCTAAGATAACTAATATGCCCATGGGGAGGCGCGCAAAAATGGCACTTTGTCATGTTTGTTGCAGAAGCATTGCAATTTAGCAGTTTTGTTTTGTAGGCATTATCACAGATTAAAACGCCTTTGGTTTGTACGATTATAATGGAATCGATTTGGTATTGTGGGTGTTTTCAGTTTGCCTTAATGACTTAGTTTAATTGAAACCAAAAATTTGGCGGTAAAATTCTTATTGGCGTTGATCGAGAGTGCATTAAAACATATACCTAAGGGATGGTGGTAGGTACGTATATGGAAATAATTCTGCGCCCACACACAAACTTATTCAAATTTTGAAAATGCGTTTGATTTGAAGTCGTCTGCCGTGGACATTTGAATATAATGCAAATACGAAACTTAGTATCGCTGTCGGTCTCGCCTTATCAGAATCTTTCATTTCTAGTCGCCCTAAAAAATAGGACCAACTGTCGCGTGGGTCATTCATTCACTGTAACTACGTTAAATGTTACCATCCGAAGGTCTTTAAATGTCAAATTCTTAATGAACCCACCATTACCAACGAAATTAAGCGACCTTTAAATATCCAATTAAATTCGTAAAACGGACCCGCGTTTAGTATAAACACGGGCTCGATTTTTTATCTCCCTAATTCATCCATCAAAATTTCTCAAACGAATCATACGTAATACAATATTAGAGACAGCCCGAGTATGAATAGGGGATAAAACCGAACCGCCCCCTCCAAAATCGACATTCCTCAGGTGAGATGACATGAATGGGTCCTTTTCATTGAGCCGGTGGTATATTTTATTTTTTTTGCCAAGTGTCGTATAGGGTATTCAGAGAGGAAGTGACGCGGGGGGGTCATCAGTCACGCTGACACCTGGAGAATGCGACGACTTCCACGAATTCACAACCACCGTGAAATATTACTCCACATTTCTCGCCTTTGAACAACTGGGAAACCTCATTTTTAAGAGTTATTTGTTTTATGTTCGGCATTGTGTTGATTTTTTGACTTGGGCCCTTTTTTTATTACTTTCTGATTGATGCCTGAAATGTATTCATAGATAATTAATGGGTTGAGCAAGACGTGAAAGAATGGAAGAGAAAAGTAATCCATCTCCAGCTGCATTTTTGGGTAATAAATTGCGCGGGCGATTATGCTCAATCTCAGATTTTTGGTACACCAGGTGCGCGCACACGTAAAACCGTCCTTACCTGACCGTGTCACAATAAAATCGCCCGTGCCAACCCCCCGAAGCGCTGTCAAACGTAAATATATGTGCTAAGTTACCTACCTAGAATTCGGGAAAGGACTGATGATTTTCACTTACCGATCGTAAAATCTGCACGGTTTCGGTGACAACGATTCACCTTGACGATATTAATCTCTTGTCAGTGACTTTTATTTTTGTCGGCTATTCTGAAAATGTGTTTTATGGCTTTGGGTCTCGGTTAATTGCGATTTTCTTACTTGCATTTTCTACAATATTACCTGAGATGCGTGTAACGAGATCACAGCTTTTCCGATTTACGTGAAGAAGTTCATTAAAAAGTATTTAACTGGTAATAAGGTCTTTGCGGTGTAATTGAAAGATGGGATTAAGTATTGTAGCCAACAACAATGGAGTTATTTTAGATCTGAAAGCGGAAGAAGAAGCGGAGTAGTGATGCTCGGACAATGGTAGGATTAGGGGACTTGAGATGGACTCCCATCTTCGGCTTGTTATTAATATAAATATGGCGGTGCATTAGAGGGCCGCCGAAGGAGTAAGATTTATTATGCTACGCACTTTCCGCGTCGGCTCTAATTGACAACAAACGCGTATAAGGCGAGGAAACAATAACGTTGAAAAAAGGTGTTATAATTATGGAAGCTCTCTTGCGCGATGTGCATGCAAAATAAGAGGTTTCGTTACCGTCATGCGGTAAAATATCGAATGAAAAGATTATAACAGGTCTTCATTACTTATGAAGGTGTCTAGCATACATAGGTTGACTGCACTAATTGGACCCTAGAGCGCCAGAAGCAGAAGCAGCAGGAATACGAAGGCGACAAATTAAATTAAATCTTGCTGCTGCCACACCTCTCAGCAGGGTTGCATTCGCTAAGTGCTTGGCAATTTACATGCACACATGGAAAGAGACTCATCTCTAGGAATTCTGATGAGGGACGCTATTCATATAAATTGCATGCTCACTAACATAGTTACGTACGCTACATTTATCCTGTTTCTATTTTTAGTTGTGCCTCAACAAATGAAACCTATTAGGTCGATATACGTCTTTTGCCTATACAGAGCAGCTCACAAATAAAATAGAAAAATGTATTTTTTTCCTGAAAATGGGCGGATTTAAAACCACCCTCTTTTAAAATATTATATTTGTTGCAGAGGACTTACGCCGTAGAAACCACCTCAATACTAACTGTTGTTCCGCAATCTGAAAGCCAAAGAAGATTCAGATCCCTGTAGTTTGCGTTATGTACTGCGCTAATTATGTCACTGATGTATCCGTTAGTAAAAATGACGCTAGTTTTTCATTGGCGTTAATGTTCCCATCATCATTGTCAAGTTTCACATTTCGCCCCTAACGTTTCATTGAATCGCAAACGCAATCGTCGATTAAACGGTTTTAGTTTCTGTAAGTGATATTTGAGGCACAGGAACATTGTTCTGGTCTTGCAAAATTGTGTAATCAAAGATGATGCAAACTTTTGGCGAATAATCCTTTTCTAGTCGCCATAGATGTATTAAGGGACTGTCATTTATTAGGTATACCATAAAAGGAATTATCTAGGGAATTATTATGCAGTTAAAAGCTAATTGTGAAATATGTGCGTTTTCATCGCTTAAATTGTAGTCGTATTAGGTCGAGGACGGAGTAATTAAACGCGCTGTGTTAATTTTCGTTACAAAAATTCAGATGTGTCGCAGTTAGTGATTAAAATAGGATTAAACTTGATTATTAGAATTAGTTTTAATGCCGGCAGTAACAACATTAACCAAATGTTAGAGTGACAAAAACGTGTTCAGTAATTCAGTAATGTTTATTGTTCAACAGATTCTTAGTAATCCATAAATGAACAATTATAAAAGTAAATATGTTAACACTGACTTATACAACCCGTTAATATCAAACGTTCCCTGGTCTGGCATGCTTGATTCCATTAACACAAGGATTATCTGTTCATCCTAGAACATTTGATTTCGCTTAGAAAGTGCAGTAGTAATTTATTTATTATGTGCAATCTGGGGTTAAATATATACATAAGAAATGTCGAAATAATTATTTGTAGTAACATACGTTATAGCTTTAGATCTACCATTGCTAAGATAAACTATGTTAAGGAAAAGACCAAGATATGGGTTGAATGTGTGAAGAAACTTTCAGTGGTGGCTAAAGAGTCTACAAGCTGCTTACACATCCTTCACAAACTCTCTTCAAGTGGAAAAGCGGAAGGGATATTTACACAAAGAGTTGTTGGGCATGGAGATGTTGAATATTAAGACTTGTTGTTTCACCCCGGCAATTTTTGGGCACAAAATTACCAATACTTAACAATACATAACTTGTTTGAACACCCCAATCGTTATGGAGGATTTTGAAGGCAATGTTTGCTAACAAGGCTTATGTACAATGTGGGAAAGCCAAATAAAATAAAATTTTATACCTGAATCACAATCTCCGTTTTAAACACTCAAATGCGTGCGAAAAAAGGCCTTTAAAACATACGTGCTTTAAAGTTGCTAAGTAACGATACTTCAAGTATAACTTTTGAAACTGTCATCTGGGTGAAATACAAAATCCTCTTAGGTCACTTTCTGTAAATGCAGAACATTTCTTTGGCTTGTACCTATACTTTGGTTGAAGCTTTCACAAACGCGCGTAATTTAGGGTATGCTTCCAAAATCTGTTCCATTTTTTAATCGCAGCATTGTGTGAAGTTTTGAATGAATTCACCAAATGATAGAAGATTTAAATACCTTTGACATTTCCTTCATATATGCCAACATTATCGATGCATTTAAGATTTTTGCCACTACTAGCGTCTGATGACATGATTATTAACCTTTTTTCCACTTGTAAAGTAGGCTTTCTCGGCATTTGTTCAAAGTGGTTAATAATGTGGACATTATTAACTAGTAGTCAATAATGAGAACTGTCACGCTGTCACTTTTAGAAAACACAACCCGAAATTTCCCTCAATAAACGTTTGGACAAGTTCTCTAAAATGAATAATTGCCACCATCCGCCATTTCCAGAGAAATTACATACCTAAAATTATCACACTTTGAAAAAATTCGAACGAAATTACTGTTTGAAAATATCTCAATGACAGAACAAAATACGGCCTGTTTGACTTGTACTTCTACGTACTTGATTGGCATGTTAAATTAATAAACAACAAATTCTGTCTAACCGTTCACTTTCTTATCAACAGAATGTTAATTTAGAGGACTTCCAGCGCTAGTAGTGAAAAAAATAGTATATATACCACGGTAGAGAAGTCTATTATTGCCTTCGCACCTTACACCCCTCGGCGCAAGCGCCTCGAGATGTAATCTTGGTGCTCAGGCAAAAATACTATACTTCTCTACCTTGATATATAATGTACTTTTATTCGTAAGTAACTTCCTATTCATCCATGGAAACAATTTTTTATATTCTTTATAATAGGCTCTACCAGATTTGGATTTTACACCTACCAACGCTTGTTGTGTTGTGTATTATCTTTTTCAACGGAAATCGTTTTATTCACAAAGACGATGCAGACGATTTATAAGCAAACGTTAAGTGACATTTCCATGGCAATCGTGAAATTACGAACACCCAGCCCACTTAATTAGACATGTATTCGAGTATAATGTCAATATGAGTTCATTGTATTTCTCATTTTTAAATTATACTGCAAGTACGGAAGTATGGATTGGATAAGGGTAACATCGTGTTAGCTCTATTTGTTGATTTAAAAAAAGCTTTCGACTTAGTCGATCACCAGATTTTATTAAGTAAAGTTTTAACGTTAGGTTTAAGGGGAAATTGTTTTAACTTAATTAAATCCTACTTATGTAATAGGAAACAATATGTTCACTATTTAGATAGCAGTTCGCAGTGCTTAGATGTAGAAATGGGAGTACCGCAAGGGAGCGTGTTGGGGCCCTTATTATTTCTTCTATATATTAATGACATTACAAAATACATAAACGGTGACTTTTGTCTGTTTGCCGATGATCTAACGGTACTGTCCTGTGGCAATACTCATAATGTGGCTTTAAATAATCTAAATGCTTGTCTTACTAAGTTAATGTCATATTTAATTACCAACAAGCTAATCTTGAGTAGTGATAAAACACGTGTAATGCAAATCTACCCTAAAAAAGTGCAATATATTGCAAGTACTCTGATTAGAGTACAACAAAGATCCATTAGGCAAGAAACATTGTACAAACTACTAGGCTGTAACATTGATTGTTCTCTAAGCTGGAGAGAGCACGTTGATATGGTGTGCAATAAAATAACGTCTAATTGCTTTGCTCTTAAACGTCTGTCATATATTTCAAATGTTAATGTAGCTAAAAATTTTTACCACTCCAATGTTGAGTCTATCATGCGCTACTGTGTCATTTTCTGGGGTGACAGTATACATAGCAAACGAGTCTTTGTGATGCAGAAAAGAGCAATCAGATACATGTTTAATTTAAGTAGGGACACATCATGCCGTAGTACTTTTATATCTAACGCTTTGTTAACTTTTCCGTGTATCTATATATTTGAACTGTTGAAATTTGTTAAATGCAACATTAACCAATTTCCCTCTTTAAATACATACCATAACTATAATACTAGACGTATCGAATTGACGTATACGCAACATCGACTAGAACTATTTAAAATGAATCCCTATTATGCTGGTGCGGTTTTATATAACAAATTACCGCTGAATCTTAGACATTTACCGTTCAGGCGTTTTAGTTTAAAACTCAAACAATTTTTAACTGTAAATTGTTTCTATAGTGTTAATGAATTTATGTCTTATGTTAATATTGATTTAGAACCTTAATTTTTGTTGTAGTTGTATGTATAATCATATTGTTTGGCCTTTGACTTGTCCTATATCCGTTTAGGATCTTTTGGATAAATATATTATTATTATTATTATTATAATAATAAAAAATACTATAAGGTACACGTGTATAATTGGTCTTTAAAGCACTTGCAACGTTAAAGGTACTCCGCTTCGCGTCGTGCCATTAAACTCGTTGCGCGTCCTTTAAAGACTTGATTATGCACTTGTATCTTAATATACTATTATAGTAGATGTTAAATTCACATTTTCATAGGATTGAATGAGTAGGCCAAGTCTCCCTATAGCAGTAAGAGTGGGGAAAGTGATATCTTTAACCGCAGAAGTAGACAAAGTGAAACAAATGATTGGATGGCATCTGTGATTTTCATTAAAAATGGGACACAAAATGGGATGAAGTTCAGAACAAAAACAATACTGTCTCCATGGAAACGATGGAAAAACCCAACCTTGGTATTTTTGACGTCTAAATTACATTCAGATGTTCAGAAGTTTTATAATGATATGGCTTCTGCTATAAAAAAATTTGTATTTTACACGACTGCCTTGTAACGACTTTATTATTCCACTCATTAAACATGATTTGAGTTGAATAATGACCGCCATTACACCACTAGTGGTGTAATTAAAAATTAGACTCCTTATACTCGTATGTTCATGCAAGAGCATGTTACAGCAGGTCGTGTGATTACAGCTTACCCGGTCTACAACCTCGTCACCTGCAATCCTCACACTCGTAGTGTAATGATACTTC
Organism: Photinus pyralis; assembly: GCF_008802855.1. Lineage (NCBI taxonomy): Eukaryota > Metazoa > Arthropoda > Insecta > Coleoptera > Lampyridae > Photinus > Photinus pyralis. The sequence continues at coordinate 23,136,233 of NW_022170596.1, read as the reverse complement.
TATCTCACTAGCAAGATAAATAACTATTAATATACGCGCAGGGGTAATTTCTCACTCCGCATAAAGCTCTTTAGTAGCGACCGAAATCTTCTAAACGGCACGTTTAATCAATTTGGCCTTGACTGAATAACATCGTCTTTATATTCAACAACTAACCCATTTAGTTTGTTTCCTTCTACATTTACTGACACAAATAATTTGCGCTTAAATTTAGATAACCCGTTTAATCTCTTGCCGACGGAAAATCTTCTTTTGCTTCTGATAGTTTTCACCTTTTTAATTGTAAGATTTTCGGAAAGAAAGAAAGTGACGTCTCAAAACGCTATGGTAAATTCGTAATGATATTTTCTACTGAAATTTAACGTGGCTTTCCCTTGGAACTTTTTTACTGAACCCTCAAAAAACCTATTGCAACGCTCTTTGTTGTTATGTTTTTTTAAAATTTTATTTACTTTAAGGCGGTCAAGTACCTACCGTAGTGGTCCGCCGACTAGCTCTGCTTGAGCAGATAGCTCTTTTTTCCAGGACCAGTGGGCTTATGTGCTCGTAATAATTAATAACGACTACGGACGCTCTAACGGAGATATATTACAATTGCATATACACGATACAATGACTGGAAAAAGAACACCACTGCTACTATACTGCGTTCTCACCTCCAGATGCAGTATGTGGCCTTATGAATTAAATGCCTCTATTACTAATTTGCGACATTCTCCGTTAACGCCATCCATGTTCCTCATCGCAACTGACATATGATTGTATTGAAGTACTAAAACACAACATAATTTCCTTGTGCTGTCATTTTTACGTTTGTTGTTCGTTTGGCAAGCATATACTGTATGTCCATAAACACCACATTGCATCTGGAGGTGCTAAACTGCTAACGCGCTATAGTAACCGGTACCTTACGCTATTCTTACTTAATCAGTGATTACCCGCAAAATTGCGAATTATTAACGAAATCGGACATATTTAATCGTTAATTCGTTGGTTAATTCATTCCCACATCTTTTCAAATATTCCAAATTTGCAGTTTCTACACGACTGCATGACATCACGCCCAGTGTGAATTTGTAAATAAATAGCCTTAACCAAAATGACTGTAAGTATATGGTTCCCGATCCAGAAATCTCGTCGCCTAGGTTTCCCAAACTAATTAAGGGAACAATACGTAGAAAGTACGATCTTCAAATGTTAAACGGGAATTCTGTATTCAAAAATATTTTAACTTTTGAAATTTATTTCAAAATTTCACAAAATCGAAAATCGATACATTACACTAGATATGCAATACTTAATTGTTTATAATGTAAAAAACAAAAAAAATATGAATGTCAATTAAGTAGATGCTCACCACGAACGTTTTGGCGACATCCTAGTCTTAAATAAAAATATCTTCTAACTTTATTAATCAGATGATTTTACTTTTCAATGTTAATTTGAAAACAACGTTTTTGGAGGATAGAGAATGAAGAGACCTTTCAAACGATATACCGCAAGCCTATCTATTTAAAAATTGGGCGTTGTAACTGTTACTAGAAGGGAATTAAAGATAGGGATCACAATTTCAGTTGAAGAATGTCAATTTGTAATTTAATTTTGACGTGTTTCGGGATTTTCTATAAATATATAGGTACCTACAGGAACACAAATATGTAAGAAATTGAAATGGAGCAGTCCTACGGGTCATTCATAACCGCTATACCCGTCAATTCTTGCGAAAGGAAGATGCTTTTCTTATTGGTTAACTTTTCCAATATAATAATACCTACAGTAAAACACACTAGGCCAAAAACGTCATGAAATATGTGTTTGGGAAAATGAAAAAGGTATCCAAATGGACGCTGGAGACCTGATGAAGTATGGCAAACCGTAAATTACACTATAAAAAATGAAATAAGAAATCCAACCACAGCTTGCATTCATATCGATAACGAATTTACCGTTGAAATAAATGGAGACGTTCTTGCAACTACGTTATATAATAATTCCCGAGCTAAAATTCTGGCACACGTTTCCCAAGTAAAAGCGCATCTAAATTCAAATTCTAAGGTCTATAAATATCAAGTAAATCCTGCAGTTTCGTAATACAAACATATCGCTGCCTCTTTAGAGCCAGCAAATCTAGTTCGGAAGGCATTTGTAGTAAAGAGCTAGGAGAGAGGAAGCATCTTCTGCAAGGAGATGAATTGGTAAAGTTCCTCGCAGGAAGCGAGAACGTTAAGACAAAGTGGAGCTCTCCCTAACTTGCTGCCACTTATTTTAGGGGGCGGATTTGTAAGCTCTGATTTATTAACATGATTTGTGGTGGAAAATTTGGGTCATAGTTATTGCAAATATATGTTTACGGGTACATTTGTCATTTTTTGTGCAGTTTCTCGCGTCTTCGTTAACATGCGGAGACTTTGCGCGAGGTTTTAGTCGTGCTTCGAATTCGCTGCATAGAAATCCGCACATAAAATGTGTGGGAGAGATATCTTGTCACTTTGAATATATAATAGTAATACTGGGGGGGTAAAGTCTTCCAAAATAGCTTCACCTTAAATGTAACATTTTTTGTTGGCTCGAAATTGACTAGCGGCATTTGTGTATACAGGCGAAATAAGCATAGGTTGAACGTGAGTGCTTTAAGACAACCTAAGTTTGTAGGTGTAATTAATGACTGAAGTTAGCAACGGTAGAGCGAGTCTCAGACCTGCCAACAGAGCTTGAGAGCTTTACATAAACTTGAATAATTACTAGCGACGACTTTTCCCTTTTACTCCAAAGTAGTTTACACTGAAAACGAATTAGAATAATTTTCTAATTGCAAAATAAATTAATGGAAGCCGAAAGCTAAAAACTCAGCCGCAGTAATTAAAATGAAAAGTGCTTTGCACACAAATTAGATTTCTAATTTAGAACAGTTTAGCTTATGTAAAAAAATCCCAAGTTCGCCCCGTATTTTAAAGAAAAATATGTCTTTAAAATTCATCTCTCTAACAGAATGCAAACATCCTATCCGGAAATATGTAACCATTTCGAGGGGGTTCTTCCCTACTAAAAGTAAGACTTATATTAATTCCGAAATCATTTCGGACTATAAAGTATGGATCGTAATTGTCACTAGGACTGCGCAGAACCAAAGTCAGGCCCCTATAGTGGCGTCGCGACGGTCGATTTCATTTTGAAACAGAGACGTACTCTCCTCCTTTAAATTACCATTCATATTTTAGATATCTTTGCTTACATTCCGTACATTTAAGCTCCGCCAGATTTGAATAATGCCCAAATCTTTTGGGTTTCTCGCAATTAAGGGGCGCTCAAAGGTAATTCGTTGCATATATTTCGATTTTTGGCACAGTACGATACTGGTGTTTACAGAGCTATTGAACAAACTCCAATAGCTCTGATTATGTACCATTGAATGGAGATAGCGAGTAAGGGAAAGCCTTTTGTATTGAACACAAAAATGCTCAAATATAACCCATTACTATAGTAAAAGCCATTTCTATAGCGTTCCGACGTTGTAGACGTTTACATCGGCAGTCATGTTAGGGCATTCGTCAAAGACTGGTAATTTTTTCGAGTGTTAGTGCGTTTCCAGTGAAGTTTCGCGGATTTTTCCCTCTGTCGAAAACAAAAATTTGGACGAAGGAAAGTAAACATAACGAGATGGCATCGATATGAAAATAACCACAGTTTAAGTGCGCATAAACGAGAGGGCGTGAGGTCACGTGTTCTGACGTCATGTGTGCTATTATCGACGAGGCCTTTATGTCAACTTATTCATGAAGTGTCATGGCCAGAACCAATATCCTGCTACTCAAATATTATGTTCCTGTTTGGTTTGCCCAACATAAATTTCATTGCGCGTAATACAGACTCAATAAACAATGAATATGGAATCATCCGCATAATTTTATGAAGTAATGTGCGATTATGAATCTGAACGTGTTTCACTTTTCCCTGAAGCTGAATTCATTTTCTCTTGGTTTATATTGAGCTTAATAAGGTTTTGTAAAATGAATTTGTTAATTAAAGCTTATTGCCTTTTCTAGTTTTTCACTGTGTATAGTAACACAATAATTACCGAAACCAGGTCTTACCGGCGCGACGCGAGACAGTAGATCATACTCCAAACTAGTTCGAAAAGATTTGTGCAACTCTCATAATTTTGGGGACATCATTGTGTATATTTCGAACATCAAATTACTGTTTTCATTAAAATCACGCTACAGCAGAATCATGTAATTGTGTAACAGTAATGATTTTAAGCAATCCTCCTGTATATTCGCCATTCAGATTAACAGTAGGACCTCTGCTGACAGAAAATTGTAATTACTATTGGTGGGATACGATTTTGTTTATTTACAATGGCCAAGTATGAATCAATATTGTAGTTTTTATGGCTGTAAAAGTAACTACCTACACTTGCAAAGATTCCATTGGCAGTCGATGTAATTACACCTTAAAGAGCAAGGATGATTTAAAACGTCCATTGTATCACGTTACTTTTAAGAATTTTAAATGTGATCAGTGCAATTAATCGTCCAAAATCTTCGGTTAACGCATAATATTTCCAAAGTGTTTAATTGTGAACAGTGTAATTACACAAAAAACAATAGGAGATATAAAGTGATATTCATTTAGAAGTAGACATACGGATTTGTGTTACGCTTTTCCTGAATATTTTAATTTTTGTGGAAGAGAATCCCATACGAAACTAAAGGGAAAGAGCGGCCGAATTTAATATCTCGTCAGCATAACCGAAAGCTGACGTTTTTATTAAAGCCTAGAATGTCAGTGCAAAATGCGTGCGCACGTTATTTTGGTTGTATAAAATTCGACTTCTTTCAGACGGGTTTTTGTTTTTTAAAAGTAGACATTGGAAATCTCTATGTCTACTTCTAAAAGAATAACACTGTATATGCCATTCTTTGACTTGCTCCTCTTTGAATAACTTTCTATCACAGCATACTCCTTCCTTTATCCTAAATTGCCGTTTTTAATTTTTTAGGGTAGTTGTAGTTCAAATTTCTACTGTAAATGTACAGCTGTAGGGCAACTTTCACTTTGAACTTCTAATCGGAATTCATTTTTTTTCAAATTCATACCAAAATTTCTATAATATCCTAAATAATGGGGTTATTTAGCTATATTTTGAAACAGAGTGTGAAAGATCTAGCCTTTTACAAGATTTTGAATGAGAAAATGGAACACAACTTGCATTCCTTTGATAATAATTATGAATTTGGGATCCAAACATATATTTCAAATAAAGGCAAAAATGTTTGAAGCATTTTATTGCCTAACTCCTAGCTTCCTTATTCCCCTTCTCGGGTTTTATAAGTTGTTAAATAAATTTCTGGTTTAAAAAGCTACGAGGAACCTTCAGGTGATTAGGGAAAACAATAATAACGTTACACATTTATATACGCTGAATTAAATAATGTCATTTTTGGTGATGTCTGTGTGTAATGTTAAAAGGAGTTTATATAAAAGTGACATTTACAAGTCAAAATAATTCAGTTAGTGAACAATAGGGGGGTTTCTAGTGCAATTAGAATACGAAAGTGTTATGTTAGCGATGTTGTCATAAGGGTGGAATTTATCACCCTTCATTTTTGATTGCTAAGTAATTATTGGAAATATGATTTTCTTGATTTTGTATTGTTCATTTTATTGTATTATTTGTGCGGTTACGACGTGTTATTACGAACGTGATTGCGACTAAAATCTGTTCCTGATTTCCCCACTGCATTCCTGATCAACCCTTGAGCTACGCGATTTTTCTTCAAAATGTTTGCTAACGAAAATGCGTCGCTATTAGAGGGGACGTTGGTTTGGCGCGCAAGTTAAAATTGCTAATGGATGTGACCAGAGACAGTTGTACTTTTCGCACGATACAAATCGGTGTTTAAAATAATGTGTTTTTCTAATAGTTAAATTTCATTTAAGAGAGTTTTAAAATTCAGTAGGGGTTGCAGGACTGCTCTTCCGTTCGGTGTCGGGTTTAGTAGTTTCTGTACCTCAATCTTCATTCTTTAGACGTCGCGTCGACGGATCGGTTTGGTCCCCACATCTTGAAAAACTCAATACCCCTTATCTAGAGCCGGAGCCCCATTTAAAATTCCTCGCGCGCCATAATTGAATCGAAAAACACATTGAGTGTCTCGGGGTAGCGAGGTTTAATCCAATTGTTCGCGCTGCCAACACAATTCATTAGTACCTAATCAAGTTCCACAACATTGCGTTAGCCCTACCATCTGCTATCTGTCCGCTGCATTTGTAATTATTGACTCAATTCGATTTATGCCTTTTTAGTTTGTTTTTTTTTAGTTTGATTGGGGAAATATTAGATTTGCGAAATCGGTTTTATATAAAGCTGATTGTTTATAAAGGGCTTTCGAAATTATGTACGAGTATACTACACTAGTGCTCTAAACTCACTCCATTAAATACGTTGCAACGTCCTGATATGTATCCTATGAAAATGAATAACTTGAGAAATAAAACAGTAGCATTAAATAGGCAGTTACAATAATACCGATGATTCGAAGCTCAAATCCACGAATAATGTACGAGGATAGTTCAAGGAAATCACATTTCCTTGGTTCGTAGTCTTATTTTTAAGCTTTTGGAGTAGGTATTCTCTCCCAAAAATCCGACCCCAAAGAAATTCAATGCAGATTAATTTGTCTATTTTACACTGAAAATTAAGGGTAGTTTTAATGACATTCATATCTTGAAAATGAACAGCTTTTGTAGATGCGTTGTAGTTACGTCGAACTGAACAAAAAACGTATAAAAGAAAGAAACAGAACTCCCAACTTTCAAATCCTTTATGATTTTTGCGAAAATTGATGCAAGAGGAGCTCTTTTCTGAAAATCCTTCTTAGTAGTGAGCAACGAAGCCATCTATCATCAAAAAATTATAAAATTTTTACATGAGAATTTAGTAGTAGTTTTTGTAAATAATTTTCTTTTCTACACACTTAATTTTTCATATAAACTGCAACATGACATTCCTGTGCTTTCTAATGCAAATCCCCCCTAACAGGAATTCGAGAAACTTGAGTTTTATATTAGGGACTAATTTCTACCCACAAATTCGCCACACCGCCTTTTTTGAATTTCCGATGAAACCGCCAATTAAAATGGAATTTCGGCAAAACTTCAGATGCTTGTGTTTCGAATTTAGAAACAATTTGTACCTAGCACAATTTAAAAATTTTTCTTTTGGAATTCGAATTTTCATTTATTTTGCAATATGCGATTTTTAGGGTTTCTGATAACACAAAAAAGCTAAATGACATGGACTCTGCGAAATTCGAAAAAGGTCTAATTTGTACCCACAACCATCTCTCCGTTGAAACATTGTTTCTTTTAAAAATTTCACATGCAAAATATAACTCATATACTTTAGAGGTATTTTGTAATGTACAGGGTGTTTTTGTGTTTTTGAATTGGCAATACTGTTTCTAGTCACAGTCACTGCTGATATGCCCTCAGTAAGGTTTGCCATTTCATTGTGATTGAGACTTACGTTTGAACAACGCTTGTAAATTGTGCACATACATTTCGAAAATCGTGGTTTTACCAAAGAAACCAACAGTGCTATATTTCTTGGTAGTTTCTCTACAACATATCTTATTATAATCAAAGTACCGTAATTGTTCTTACTTCTGCTAGTTCTTCAGGCTATATAATGGAGTCAGTGGCGTACGTAGAAATTTATTCTGGGCAGGATTAAACAAGTTCGTGGCACATACACTCACCCAGTGCGTACTAGAAAGGGGAGGGGGGGGGGTTAAGAAATAGAAATATATTTATTATTGTACAGGCGAAAAAGATTAGATTAGAACGGTATTTTATTTCTTACTGCTGACAGGCCCCTTTATTGCTTTTGCTTTAATTAGTCAACGAAAACTTTGAATAATAGGTATATTTATGGGCAAGAAACCAATTTCGACAAAAAATTCAAAGTGCTGTAACTTTTGATGTAGTAGTCCGATCTTGGAACTGTTTGGAATTATGGATTCTACAGGCCACATTCTATAAGAAAATATTTTTTTCCGGTCGATCTGAGACAATTTTTTTTTCGGGGCAAAAAAAGGCAGTGTATAACCTTCCTTTTTTTCCAAAAATCGACTGCACCAAAATTTCTCGGGAAAAAACTTTTTCTGATTAATTTGGGTGCGTAGAAGCCAAAACGATTCGTACTTTTTCGATTAGACATCTCCATCAAAAGTTATGGGCAAAACAATTCCTGTTTTTAAAATTTAAAATTCTTATTTTCGTCATTTCGTGAAAGGCAGGACGCAGGTACCTCACCTCAGTAGCAGTACTAAGTACCTGATACCTATTTGTTATTTTGGGCATCAATGTAGCGAATTGCCGATCGATACCGAATAGTCAAATCGTTGACTGCTAACACTGATCACTCACTGAATAGTGAATACTTAATACTACAGAATATTTAGATTTTAGTGACTTTAGACTTTAACCAAAACCAAAATTGCTCTCTATATATACCTATATATTATTGCCTTTATTTTAAAGGGGGCGGAGCGGATAGCGGAGTATTACCTAAATACCTAATAGCTATGATGATAACTCAATGCTTCTGGGGGGGGGGGGTACATCCCCTTCCCCCCCCCCCCCCTAAATACGCCACTGAATGGAGTCAATTTTGAAGAAAAAGTGTGTTTATATATGAGGTGAATATATTTCCGTAGAATCCATAGTCGATACCTCTAATAAGAAAAATCCAAAAGGTGAAAATGTGTGCAAATGTGAAATTTTGGGTTTTTAAAAAAATGGGTTATTTTCAGAAATTTTCATTATTTTCTCCCAGAAATTGGTTACTGTATATTTTTGTGGTCACTGATTTAGAATCTGAAATCAAATTGATCGAAAAACAAAATGGCGGAAAGTTAATGACGTACTTATAGTGGTTAGTTTTTTTAGCAAAAATCTCCATTAATTTTGAAAATTTTCAAAAAAAACTTTAGTTTCTTATTATCAAGTTTACAGAAATAGGGTCTGAGATTATATTGTTTGGAAAACGAAATGGCTCAAAGGTAATATTAATTTCTAAGTAATTTAACCACGATTCTTACAAAAAATGTCCCTAACGTTCGAAAATTTTAAGCTCGCTTGCTATAAATTTCAAGTGTTGCATACGATCCCTGATACGATCTTACCACAAAAGTTTTCTAGAAAGATGAAATATTATATCTTGGTAAAAATAAATTAGAAAAATTCTGACACAGAAACATAAAATGCTACCTCGATTTCGAAATTGGATTCAAACTGACACATAATGAATTGATAAAACGGAATTTATTCCAACACACATCATAAAAAGAAAATCAAATACAAAGAATCCTGTAAGAAAAATTTAAGGCTAACAGTGACTTTTGAAAACTAAACCTTCCTTTACAAAACGGTCTATCGAAAAACAATTTAAGAAATCTCAAAAAGTACTTCCAGTTCCAAATAAACGGGTCAGGACCAAAATATGCGGTGATCTGGAAAAAACTGCCTTTCAAACGAATCTGACAGATTTTTCTCAAAACTCACTTTTAAAACGCAAAAACTGACTCGAAGACAAAGAAAAGACCGTTAAATTTGATACGACTTTTTTTGTATTACACCAATTATTTCCTCCTGATAATCACAAACGTTTTAGACTTGAAATTCCAAGAGTGCAAACTTCTTCACACAATCCACATTACTTTGTTAACATGAAGGCGACTACGTTTTTCTTCTTTAAAAAAATCAAATAACTGGCTAGACTACCGGTGCAAAACAGCGTCACAGACCCTTAGTTCTCTTTCAAACCCGCGACAGCCGCCTTCGGCTCAAAAAAGCCCCGTTTACACCTAATTCTTGCTCTTTAATTTATCACACAAACTAAATACAAGAACTAGAATTAAATGAGTTGAACAATTATCGATTAAATTTACCATAAGAAATTATTACCTATTAGAAATGACAATTCGACAAATTTTTCCCATTTTGTGGCCATATTTTGAAATCAAAGAAGTCCTATGAAATAAATTGAAGTAGGTACCTACGCTATATACGAGACTACCATTTCTAATATTCCGACCGAAATTCTATTGCTGCTTTTAACTGGGAAACATTCTTCAAAAGATGAAGTGTAATTATTTGATTTAGTCAAATGTATTCGTATATAAAAAGAAGTCATCACCTCTTATAATTTTTTAATAAATTTGTTTATTAACAGAATATTTACATGTGCAGGTTAACACTGAAATTTAATTAATATTGATCATCAGCGTCATCTTCGCTATTTTAATACCGCTCCATCTTTTTTCCAGTCCCATTTTTCTGCTGTTCTTGATGATACACTCTCTTTCCATATTGTTTCAAAGCGTTAGTGATTGGCGGTAAAAGCATTATTTCATTTTTTGCAACAGATTTCATGATACTGTTATATCTATATTGATTTGAATGGGATTTTGGAACTCTATAGAAAATAAGGACACATTAGGACCCAGCCTCCAGTGTTCATCTACAGTAACGTTCTCTTTGCAAAATAATTCCATAATTTTTTAATTTCTTTTCTCGAACAGTACAAATCAACACATTTCTTCTTGCGTTTTCCAAAAAATTACACTCACAACCTGTGAAAGTGTACAGGAAAAGTATACCATCTTTGCTTTCCGCAAAATCGAAAGATTCGATCGTCACTATCTCTTTCAAATTTGAAGAAAAAATCTAATTGTCCGTTGGACACAAAGGCATACAAAATAAACATGAACAGCGCTATCTTCTGATATGATTACATTGGATTCTTCTGCAAATATTGTTTTGAATTTTGGGAATCGGATCCATAGGGTGGTTCAAATTCGTGGCTCACTAATGGGATCTTCGTAACGGTGAAAGATACTATAGGTTAAATGGGGACAAAGTTAACCCTTTTTGTAACTAAATAACCGCATTTGAAATTTTTTAGGAATCTTTGAAAATAACTGAGATATCACCGATAAACTGAAAATGTCAAATTTCGTTACTTTCCCTGGCTTAAACGGTCGAAAATGGACTGCCCCTTCTGGCACTTTTTTTCGGAGAATCTGAATCTGTTATCAGAATTTCCATAACACATCAGATGTAGAAGCTACACGCTGCTATAATTAAACTAAAACATATAATCCTCGCTTTTCTTATGTGAAAACCCATTTACAGAGGGTTCTATATGTTGTCATGACTTTGGTAACGATTTCTTTAGTTTCATTGGTGGAAAGCGAGTATATTAGTTGCGTTTAGGTACTGGTACCCTAACGAGCTTTCTCCATACCTTTTATTACCGCCAGCACTATATCACTTTCAGCGAGGTACTTTTTCTCTATGTTTCTATCTTTATCTTTTAATCTCGAATGCTCTTGAAACACGCATCACTACTACTTAATAGTCCTAATATAGTTCCACTTTCCATATAGGTAATTCATTTTTTAGTAGATTTTTGAACGTCCTGTTGGAAATCGATGAAATGAATTCAAGAAGCAACAAGTTTTTAATTAAAGCTCTGGGATTTAGGAGTTAGTGTGAAAAAACGCGAATCAAACCGTAGGAGGATGTAGCATATACACGAATTAATTAACTAATCAATCAGTTAGTTATTAAATGCATTAAGTAAGTACAATAGTTTTTAAATAATGGAATGGTGCAATATTTATGCGTTGTTCTGGTTTCAATGAGTAGATGATGCAAAACTACGTTTTTATCCGCATCCTAAATTTGAATTTAGGTCGATATATGTAGACGAAAAAGTCTCCTATCGCCCTTTGACCTTGCTTAGGCAATATTTTCAAGTTTACCCACACGTACGTAATGTTTTACATAACTTAAAATTATCAGACATCTGAAACCTACACAGGGGACGGTATCTCATGCATACATTTACAAGCTAAGGGCTTATCCTGATTTACGTGCACCATAAGTTTGTTTGGTACCGGTACCCCAACACTAACTTGCAAGGAGATCCACGAACAAAATTTTCGATCTGTTTATGAATCGCGCCTATAAAAATTAATTGCGGTAATCCTCTTAGGTAGATTCGAACATGTGGAAAATAAATAATTTGCCTTTATAATCGTTAAGTGGTACGATTTACCTGAATACAATAGCTGACTACCTTACAACAACCAATATAAAGCTTCAAAGGTGACAATAGAAGCAGCACGTTGAATTAAATGTTGATATTTAACAATCAAAAAGCAGAGTGCGGACGATATTTCTATCTCATTTTCATTTCAATGGTCACACATAATTTGCAATCTAAAGAACATCCATTCTTCTCAAAGTCAACTCAGCGGTTTAGCTTTTGATATGCGCGTTTAGGGAGCTTAACAATTATAGAAGGGTGCCTTTTTATTTATAAATAAATATAAGGATGTATTTATTATTCATTGTGATGTCACTGTAGGTGTTCTATCTTTCGTTTCTTTTTTTGTGTACGTTCATTCATATTTTAAATAGGCGCTACTGCACCATTTAATGGACAAGAAAATTGTCTGCCTAGTGCCTACACGAATTATTTTTATGCAAATTTTTACATCTACCACAATTGTAATTGATGTGTTAACTATTATACCATTACAAGATGTTAGATATTTGTAAAAAAAAAGGTTGTAAATAATACTAAGGAGACTACGAAACGCTGTTTTAAAAGTTTACAAAATTATGAATGAGTAAAGAGGCTCTATCTCCATCCTGAAGTAACAAACCTTTTTTCTGACTGAAGTTCGTCGGGTATATAATATAACCACAAATGCTGACAAAATTGGCAGTCAGTGCGTTTTTAAGCTCATAAATGTGCATAATTATGTATCCAATTTCTGAGCTGTGTTAGTTGTCAAATGAACCTGAAGTAAATAATAATAAAGCTCAAACATTAAAAATTGTACTGAAAAGTAGCTCAAAATAATAATACCCTTTCTTCTTGCACGTCCCTCAGTTGTTACCTTTGAATTTCGGGGCGCAACCTTGTACGCTCAAAGGGGTGCGTTCCGACTAATCTGTAACAGACAACAACATAAATAAACAAATGAAAAGGGTAGTGAATCGCGCGGCACATAAAATATTGCCTTAGGTATTCTAATATCTGACACTGATCAGGCTAATCGTGTGCTAAAACTGTAATTAATACTTAAGAAGAATCAATAATTCGAATGACTTTACACTAGTAAAAGCATAATTTTGTTTCGACCACGGATTAGTTACAGCATCTATATACAAGACGGCGGTGGGACTTCCTCAATAAATTTTCTTCGCTCAATATTGAGAAAATCCAAAATTCGGTGGTTTTCACTCAAGAATATCGACGCAGGAAGCAATAATCAGGTAGGTAATAATGAAGAAGAGAATAAACCAGAAGTAAGAAACCTGAAAAACATCAGATTAATGTGCGCAAAATGTCTTAGTTATCGAGATATCTTTTTGATATTTTAATCACAGATGCTTTTGTTAAAGGCAAACATATCTCATATTGTAAACATTAGATGAGCGCATGCGGAGTCTATGGGCATTCTGCTGACTACAAACACTTACGAAGATATTTCTTTGAAATTTTACCATAGACCTCTACTAACGTAGCGCCGAACTTACTCGCCTTAGGGAAAAAACCTTTTTATTTGTTTTTATGCTTTGGTTCTACTAATTCGAAAACCAATTTTATCAACTGTTTGCAATCCAATCATCAACTTGTGGCAAAAAAAAACTACCCAAATCGTGATGAACAATATGGGACACATGCTCGTATGAAAAGTGCAATGTTTGTGCAACTTGTGAAAGCTTAATTTTATTGGTCCATTTTGTAAAATCATATCGTAAACGGAATCTATATTTTCCGACATCTGATCTTCCTCTTTTAAGTCCTGCAACCCGGTTTTTAATAGTGGCATGCGAAAGACATTGAATACTATGATTTCTACTGTATCCGTATGGTCTTTACCTGTTGGCAATCCTTTCAACAAAGTAGTTACTACAACAGCCAAATTTAATTTGTTTACTTAAAAGTGTCTATGGCTCTCATTATCAATAACCCTTGTAATTTAGGTATTTTTGTAATAGGAGATTTCGAATGAATTTTTTCATTCGTAATAAACTTGGTTTGAAAACGCGAAAAATGTAATATTAGATGAGTTAGAAAAATTGGACACAATACACTTTAGAGTCTAGGGCGAGTTTCTTAAAGGAGGTAGATAGTGAATTCCCATCAACAATAAAAAGCCTGGAAACCGACCTCTCTCATTACAGACGTCTTCTATTGCAGACATCTTGAGAACAGAAGGTCACATTAGGGTCAATGGATGCTGCCCGCTGCATCTTGGTTAGCGTCGAGTTGTTAACAGCGAACTGGTGACATTACATTTGATATGATACTGGTTATGCTATGACTAGTTTGAATTTCATGCAACTTGGTTAATAACTACGGAGATGTCAACACTTTTTGGCTTACATTGCCAAATCACGAACTGCGACCTATAAAATTCCGTCGTAATCGCGGTCAATCCGGTCAATTTTGTGTGTAGATGAAGCCATCGAGCGAGCGAGCGATTGGGAGAGAGCATATGTGTCTCGCTTAACAACTCAACGCTAAAGCTAAAATAGCATATTATTTAATTAGTATATAATGATAGCTGTTATTTATGCGGATAAAACTTATGTCTTATTTTCTATGTTTAGGTGGTTTGTTAAAAGAATCCAAATTTTTAAATATTAGTTGCAATGCGTTATTACTTATTGCTTAATTTTGCAATCGGAAAATTATGTTGCACGCTCCTAACAGTTATTTTAATTGGATTTGCCAATTTTTAAGTATACTGACGGTGGTAATTTCAAAGCGTGTATCAACGCAGTGTTATCACAAGGCTGGTTGCCCAATTTTTTTCTTTGTGCAATAATCGTACTCAGGAAAACACTAAAACTTCAGGACTGTACGGTTTTTTTCAATTAAAGCTGTTTTCCTCAGTGTAGGTACCTAATAATAAAGGGGTGCACTTTTATAACTACCCTCTATCATGAAGTGATTACTAATGCCTCATTACATCGAGTTATTTTTTCGGTTTAGCATCACATTCAACGAACTTCTCTTTAGAAAGAAAACTTACTCGGTATGGACATAACGCGGTGAATTTGAATAACATGGCCATCTTCTTGTTGTGAGGGTGACCAACACACCGTTAAGAGACTACCGCCCCAAAGTTCGATAAAACAAAGTTAAACATAAAAGTCAGAGTGAAAAGTGGTTACAATGCAACAAAATTCTCAGATTTATAAAACAAGCAAAAACTTTACGTATTTTGAGACGTCGTAAACGCAGCTCCATTTGCGTTCGTCGTTTATTTGCAAGCACTTAACTCCAGATAGAATTTAAACTAACATTAAGATATTTTTAACAGCTGTTATAAAGGGGACTTACGACTGAATAAAATGGCACTCGGTAGATATCATTTGAACTTTTTTATGTTTATCTAAAACTCCTTTTCTCCCTTTTCTCCGGCAATTATGAACTTTTCCTTTTTAATTAAGCAACGGCCGAAAGTACGTGTGCCAGATTTCGGTGTTCATCCACTGATTAGAAACTGCATTCGATGATATCACCAATCCGATTATGACAGGACGCTATAAGCGGCTCAACTTTGCCTGTAATATAGACGCCCGGACTTCATCCCTCGGGATGCATTTGCGGCCGGATTATATCACGATACCATATGCTGTTTGCACTCGGGCAAGCTTTACGAGAAAAAAATCATCTCGCGCTGCTCTCGGACTAATTAACAAATTTTTCTAAATACAGGGAAATGACCAAAGGTGATTTATTACGGTAAATAATGACGAAAATCATTTATCGTTTTGTATGGCATTGTTGAAACGCTCGCATTTCATTTTTCAAGAGCAAACTTTATTAATAAAACAATGTTGCTCCATATTTGACGCGCTGCGTTTTGTAGGAACTCTGCCGTTACATTTTTTCGGAAAATTGAATCTCGTGGGGCGTTTGTAAAACACTGACCGCAGGCTCCCTCGACCTCCGATGTTATAAATTTATCATACATCTCATTCCGCTACATGTAGCACAACTTGATATTACCATGCGAGGATAGCGGCACATGTAATAAATTGTTCCCCGATGAATGAATTTGGGACAAATTGGTAGTTTTTTTTTTCATTTCGTAATTTCGGTTAAAGATTTATTTCCATTTTCTCTCGAAGTGAGAGATTATTAACAAATTGAGCTTTTTTGTACCTAATTCTGGTGCATCTCCTCGGACTTTGGACAGTTGTCAATTTAAAGTTATTCGTGATGGTATTACACAATGTCGGACAAGAAAAAAGATGTAATAAATTCAATTCAATTCGTCAATGGCAATTTTCCATAGAAAAACCCCCTGCTTTCGAAATTAGGCTAGAAGAAGGAGCGAAAAAGGTGTGAAGGAGTTGCGAAATTAAAATGTCAAGGAAAGAATTTGTAAAAAGGAAGCAAGTGTAAAGCAAGATGCGTGAAAAGGATATGCAGAAGACGTGAATTAGTAGAGAAAAGAGATAGAGGCGCCAATAACGTGTAAAGCAACTGGAGGAGGTTTGATGGAAACAGACAGACGTGACAGGGTGAAGCTCCATCAAGTACCTATTTACATATTTTTTCCATGTTTTTGTTTTCGTTTTTTTAGTCCAGTCAAATTAGCTCTAAAAGTAGTATAAACTGGATGTTGTCATTTCACTGAACGAAACCAAGCGTATTCTATGTTGTTTTATAAACAAATAGTCCAGTCAAATTACGGTTTGGGCTGGATGTTGTCACTTCACTCAACGACATCAAGCGCGTCCTATGTAAAAAAATCCACTGAATCGGAAAATCATAGTCCCCCCGGCCGGAAACGCCCGGAACATATTGTTATAAACAAAAAACGAAGAAAAAACGGGAAAATGTCGTGTTTTTTCACATTTGACTGCCAATATCTCGTTAACTATTGCTCTGAGGGAAAAAATGAATAGAAATGAACTTGTTTAGAATAAAATTTTGTTGGCCCGGAACACTCATTTTCAACTGTTATTGTTTTTTAGGGAAAAATGTAAAAACAGTAATCTCTAAAATTAACACTTTGTTATTGTTAAGTAAAATTCATTCGATCTTTTTGAATCCGTATTTAGTAACTACTTATGATAACAAAACAATATGACAAACCAGATCACCGTAGGTTTCATACTCATTGATTAATAAAATAAACAAGTAGAAAAAGAGATGGTTTCTCTTACAAACTGGGGGAGTACAAGAGTGTTCTCAATTTTTTTATACCTACATATTATAACCCTAAATCAATATTTTTCAATAATTGTCCCGATGATTCCTGCAAATCGACGGACTGTGCAATTTTTTTTTCAAAATCCGAAGAATTTTCTTAGTTAACAAATGGAATAACTCCCGAAATATATGAAAAAAAATATAACTCTATAATAGGCGAATGTAAAGCTCTCGGAAAGCCGTACATTAAAAAAAATACGTCCAAATCCGATTAATAGTTCACGAGAAATCAGCTTTTGACTTTGAAGCCAGTTTTCGAAACAACCAAAAATGATTTTGCAAATCGGGTCGCACCGATCGATTCTTTACAGCGTGAACTTTTTTCATGCTTCTATTTCACCAAAATGAATGATTTTTATTAATCCGAGTGCCAAGGGCCGATTATAGAGTTACTTTTCTTGTTAAATCTGGGAAGCTATTCGATTTGTTAGTTAACTAAAAAAATTACACAGTCCATTGATTTACAAAAATGATCGGGACAATTATTGGAAAAGATTATTTTACGGTTCCACTATGTATAAAAAAATTGGGAACGCTCTTGTAGTCCCCCAGTTTGAAAGACAAAGCATCCCTTTTTTTACTTGTTTATTTAATTAATCAATTACTATGAAACCTACGGCGATCGGGTTTGTCATATTGTTTTGTTATCAAAAGAAGTTACTAAATACGGATTTTCAAAAAGATTGGATGAATTTTACTTAGTAATAACAAAGTGTTAATTTTCGAGATTACTTTTTTACATTTTTCCATAAATAACAATAACAGTTGAAAATGAGCGTTCCGGACCAACTGTATCTTATAGAAAATTTTATTCTAAACAAGTTCATTTCTATTCATTTTTTCCCTCCGAGCAATAGTTAACGAGATATTCGAAGTCAAATGTGAGAAAACACGACATGTTCCCATTTATTCTTCGTTTTTTGTTTATAACAATATGTTCCGGGCGTTTCCGGCCAGGGGGACTATGATTTTCAGATTCAGCGAATTTTTTTACATAGGACGCGCTTGATGTCGTCGAGTGAAAGTGACAACATTGCCAGCCAAACCGTAATTTGACTGGACTATTTTGTTTATGAAAAATATGTTAAGGAAGTTTCCAGCGCAGGGGACTCATCAGTGGATTTTTACATATTTTTAAACTTGGTTTAGTTTGAGTGAAGTGACAACATCCAAACTGAACTATATCCCAGCCTCTTTGGAGTACTGTGCGAGTCCTGTTTCTTTCTGGAATGAGACACTTGATGGATGAAGGTGGATGAGCAAACGAATTCTCGAAAGCGGGTTAAAGTTTCTGGAGATGTAACAGGATCATCAGGATCGGCACACTGCACATCGTGACCTGAAAACAAAAGCACATGATTTGTTGATAACGAATGTGTGGTAAAACCCTGCAGTAATTAGGCTAAGGACATGCAAAAAAACCATTCCATTAAGTAAAGTACCTTGCACGTGCAAATTACCTACAACCAAGCCTACAACCAACCAATAGTGCACACACAATGCTCTTACAGTTCCCCCAATGTAAGCCGCTTCTCTTCCAGGACAGCCTCCCTTGCGTGAAGAGTCTTCCAGAGACCCTTGGAAGGCGTTGCGATAGAACACTGGACGATTCATGCTGGGCAGGAAGTTGTTCAACTGGTTAGTCGCTAAACCGATATCGATGCAGTTTATGTAAATATAGCACAAACAAAGATGTTAGGTTCCCCTAGATCACGTGCTTCAGCGAGGAATGTTTGTCGATTTTCACAAATAAAAGTTACTGACTTACATATCAGATGGGTTGGAACGTCGATAACATCTAGGCACTGATAGGACCATGATTGACGCCGTGTCAAGCTGGGTTTCTCCAATCAAGTAGCGCAAACTCGAAGGAATATTACGATTATTGCACTACATGGATCGTGTGAAAACGTCCAGTTGGATTACACACCGGCCTGCTCTAACTTCTTCTTGGCCCCTTCTTTGGCTATCTTCTCTACGATTTCCTTCTTAGCAGTTTCCACATTCCTCGCAATAAGTTTGTAAATCCGCGCGGTATTGCCAGATGTTTCTTACTTTTCACCATGATGGCCAAATCTCTTCAAATCGATATTTAGTAAATATGGTGAATTCACGTCGGTTCTTGACGAAATGTAAACACGAGAGGCCGATTTTCGAACTGGGCAGGCCGGAAGCCAGGGAAAATGGCGTCGTTGTACCAACAACGCATGAGAAACAGACGAGGAACGAAGATGATAAATTTGGTTACTAATAGCGCAGATATATTTACGTATATCTGTGCTAATAGTAACTGGCGAACAAAAATGAGTTGCTGCCTTTGCAAGTCCAAATTCAGTACGGTTTCCCATGTAAACAAAAATTCCAAAGTTGACTCGACAGCAACTCATTTTTGATGACATGGTATTTACATCATACCGAGCGATAAGAAACACTCACTTCATAGATATTGTATGAATTCCACGTAATTATATAAAAAGTAAGCCACAACCTAATCCATAGCTTGTAAAAAGACAAATTCCAAAATAATTCCATGAATTCCAAAAAAAATCCATGAATTCCAAAAGAATTTCATGAATTCCAATAGGCTGTACACCAGAATTCCACAGTGGTTTACCCCTCATGTGCATGTGTTCACATAATATACATCAAATTGACTGTATGAACGTACTTCTAATGTGGAAAATGTGGTAAATTGAAGGGAAGATACTTGCATTTTTCATTTGAGCATTTTTGAAATGGAGGTTTTTCTACCATCAATCAATTGCAAAGAAGAATGCAGAGACATGCAGGGAAGAAGTTTTCCCTGTAAAGTTACCAAAAGTGTGCAATTTTTAGTTAAATATGAATCGTTTATAACTTTGCTGTGGTTTGACGAACTTTATGTGATATTGGCTAGTTTTAGCGTTTGTTGAATGATAACGCTGATGAAGTTCTCCATATTTATGAAGAGTTTAAACGATTTATTAAGTGTGATCCATTCCACATCTTTTGTACTTGGAGACACTGGAACACTCGTGCGCATTCTATATATTTTAAAACCAGCTTCCCTGATTACAGTGAAACATGCTACTCTGGAATATTTTGATTTGTAACATTTCAAAGATATTACAGTAATTTTCTATGCAAAAAGCTTTTAAAATATTTCTCAAGTGTAATCCCTTAGCACTTTGCTTGTACTTGCTCTGGTGTCCATCTTACCTATCAAATATTCTTCTTATTAACGTTTGGTGTTATCATTTTAATACTAATAGTGTGATTTATAGACACCCTTCTTGGACTTTGTTTATGATGGTAACCGCGAGAGATTCTTAGAGCCACGTATTTCAATTGATCAATCCTCATCTAAAAACGATATTATTCTGTTTGGTGTTTTTCTCCGAGTATTGCAAAGTGGAAAAGAGAAACTGAGCAATACTCTTTTATTAGCGATAAGATCAACACTGAAATAAAGAAGTTAGAAGGTAGCGTAATGCGCAACAGATCCAAAAAACGACATTTGATTCGACACAGGTGTATTCAATCGTTCTCCTTCTAATTAACTTAATTAGTCTCATCTCGCAGAAATTTTAATGATTCTCCTTTTGTGTATTTACGTTCGAAACCCAGCGGAGATTCGGATGCGAGTTGAAAAAGAAACTCAATTGTATCTACTCAATCGGTTTGTTATTTATGCATATTAGAAATTTATGGCGCACTAAATTAGTGTGCTGCTCTCTAGGGATAACGACATGGCTTAGTTTAGCGCAATGCAATATTCCAGAGCTGGTGGTCGGCTACGGGCGCATGTATTATTCAAGCTGCGAAAACCGTACATTACATCCTAGATGACCCCCATCTCGACGAGACCAACAATCATTTCCGAGAAAAACAATTTTTTTCTTATTTATTATTTTCTAAAGCTCGTCCGAGCGACGGTTTCTTTTAAGGGAGTGCGCGGCGATAATTTACGTATAGTAATTTACGTACGCATTTGAATTTGAATATAAAACATACAAGTAAAACGTCGTAAGTATAGTAATTCAACACGGCTGTTCCAAAATCCCACTTTAATAGCTATAATCGTGCGTTAGTGCCCTCGCGGTCGCACGGAGTTACCAGGGTGATCTTCCCTTCGCCTCCCCGGACCGTATTTGCCAACACGAGGTCTGTCACCCCAACCCCCAAAACCCCCATCATCGTTCAGATTCAATCTCGAGGGAGAACTGCACGGGACTGGAAATTGATGTTTGATATTTCATCGTGAATATTTTTTTGTTTAAAAACGTTTCATGCTGAATATTAGGTATTATTAGCGTTACCGTGAAAGCTAATTTTGTTATAATCGATTTCTGCCGCTCTTACGTACGTATACATACATTTTTCCCTTGGGAAATTGGAAAACGAGAAAAATCGTACATTTTCGCGTCTGTTTAGTACTCTGTTTTCGGTATTTTTTAATTGCTTCAAAGCAATTTAATTTTTTTCCACGGCTCTTTGAATCACGACTCTAATATGCAGATAGAGTGTTCTTGCTCTAAACGCTTGAATATTTTATACAATCTATAAAATCTGCACTTGATGCGTTCATTTTCATTGAATGTAGGGGTAACATCTTTTAATCGTCACATTTAGTTGTCTGTTTCTAACGCATATTCCAGAATGATTCTGTCGTCATGTGTAAAAAAAACTCTTTTTAATATGCCTTTGTTAAACGTTATTATATCGTGCTTCATAAATCCAATAGAATTTATATTGGACTCTTCCCGCATATTTTTTTAACCCGGCCGTAGGTCGGCCCTCCGGAATCTAACCTTATGCCAAATCGCCATGAATATTGTCCTAATTTTGTGCTGATTTGTGGGTTCCCAAGTTTTGTGGATGAGAAATTCAAGACCCAAGACACATCTGCGGGTCCGAAGATCCAACTTGGAACTCAAAGTGGATCCTTTGCAACTTGCACACGCAACACTGGAGAACGCCATATTTTGTACAAGGCGAAATAAACAAACTTTCAACAGCAGAAAGTTTAACGAGTCTACTGCAGTGGAAGAGATAATTAAAGCTGTATAAGTGATATTAAATAAAGGTCACTTTCAATTCCATTGATTATTCCGTGCTTATATTTATTATGTGTTATATTGCAAACAAAATCCTTCGTCAAGATTGTGGCCACTTGATTGCCCTAAAAAAAGATCTACTTTGTACCTAGTTATGTTAAGCCCCACTTTAAAATCTCAAATGGTAACACCCAGTCACCTAGAGACAAGTCTGTTACTTTCTCTTTAATAACATCTTCACTCTCCAGAAAATTATAATAGGTCTTATTGCTATTCTCTGATTCATCCTGTACATAGAACTCCCATCTTTACTGTCAGTTTGTTCCTCTTTCTCAGATTGTGGTTTTTTTTGAGCCCCACATGCTTATGCAACCTTTGCAGCAATTACGTCACTTTTTTTTAAGTGGCGATGGTGTCATTAGCTCTTCACTGTATTCAATAGCAAAGTTTCAAATTAGAAAGCATCGTCTCTGAAACAATAAATAAGTACTTAGTAAGCAG
The DNA here is from genome assembly GCF_008802855.1 of Photinus pyralis. Lineage (NCBI taxonomy): Eukaryota > Metazoa > Arthropoda > Insecta > Coleoptera > Lampyridae > Photinus > Photinus pyralis. The sequence continues at coordinate 23,113,373 of NW_022170596.1, read as the reverse complement.
ATGAAGCCATAAATTTGCACTTATATAGGAGGCGCGTGATTTCCATCGTCTGCTGATGAAGAAGTTGTAGCTTTGTTACCCATTATGAAAGTTATTCCATCGCCCCAATGCCACAGGGCGAAAGTGAATTTCAGCAATAACTTTGTCATTAAAGGCGAGGATTCCTACTTTCTCAAAACCATGTTCAATAACAAGAGGTCCAATATTGTCCACGCTTTTCCAATTTGAAAAGACTTTTTTTGGGAATTTACCTTCCTGGGTTCTTCTCCCGCCACTTTACTAATTCTTCATCCCATCCCTATAATTAAGGGTAAAATACTTAAATAAAAATTGATTTTTATGAATAACCAACCCAACCCAAGAAACGTGTTAACAATTTGTTAATAGTGCAAGATACATATTAATACTGCCGTGTATACCGAACATAGGTAATATATACATTTCCAAGTTCCATTATGACCTACGGGCCAGGTGGCAATTATAAAATTAACAATAATTCGGAAAAGCGGAGTGAAAGTTACTTTTAGTTAAGTACCATTCAAACAAATTAAAGAAGCATTTTTAATGTATTTTATGAAACCAAATAAGAAAAAATTGTTCAATCGATAATGCAACAAACTAACAAAATTAGGCAACATTTATTTTATGGTCGTTCTCCATGGGAATCGGGAACGAATCAACGTGACCATTTAAAATTATAAGGTAATTAAATATTGTAGATGCCCATAAATTATTGCTGTGGCCCTTAATCTTTCGGGCCGATAAATTACCCTACATTTAACAATTCTAGGAAATAATCTCTTACAACGAAACAAAAAAAAACCAGTTGGATACAAATAGAAATGCAATGCTCACTTTGTGTTTACACGGAAAACCCCAACAGATTAATTAAATAAATTGAAATGAAGACTTTTAATGACCTGTCATTAACTTCAGGCGTCTGGACCAAACGTCAATGTCCAGAACGACATTGTTTACATAGCATTATATATAAACTTTGTTGCACATTTACACGGAATAGGCATAAAAAAGAATAGATACGTCTTAAACAATAAAAAAATAAATTAAACAAATATAGCAAACGAGCTCCTGGGTATGGCTATAGCATGTGCAAAACCAAATTTTAAACCTGATGTTAGTTTTGCTTTTATTTAAAGTGTATATGTATGAAATTTCATTTGAATGCCTCCATAAATAAGCTGCGCATGCGCAAAACCAAATTTTGAAACTGGCGTTAAATTTACTTTTATTCCAAGTGGCTATGTATCAAATTTTATTTAAATCCCTCCATAAATAAGAAAGTTGGCACTGCGCATGCGCAAAACGAAATTTTGAAACTGGCGTTAAATTTGCTTTTATTCCAAGTGGCTATGTATCAAATTTCATTTAAATACCTTCATAAATAAGAAAGTTTGCAATTCGGTCTGTAAATGGTCGAGATGCGCAAAGGGCACTGTGAATGCTGATCGATTAGGTTCAACTTTTGGAATTGTGTTTTATATGGCTAAAGCTATGCGCATATTGAATTTCATGCAATTCGGTTCATAACTAACGGAGATGTCAAAAGGGCCTACTTTATTTTTTGGGCTACATTGCCAATTCACGAACTCCAATCTACAAATTTGATAAAGAATCCACCTGCAAAATTTCATCGTAATCGGTCCATTCGTTTATGAGTTATCGTGCTAACGGACGGACGGACGGACGGACGGACGGACAGACACAACAAAATTATAAACTCGCTAGGAGCTCGTTAATAAACAAATAAAATAGATTTATTTCAATGCAGATGATATTTATTAAAGGAAATGCAGGAGTTTTTACTAACAATCAAATGCATGCTGGATTAAGTTTAGTTTGGCAAGTAATAAATTGGAAAGTTTGTCTGGGCTCATTTATTTTATGACAGTTTAGTAAAACCTTTTCGAGAATGTTCCGCTTTTGTTTCATTTAAAGTAAGGGAAACTAACCTAATTTCTTTGTGGAGGAAACCAATGCAACGAGAGGTAGTTTTCTACAACTCTTTCTCGAAAGGGTGGATGATGTTGAATACTGAAACCGTTGCGTTCGCTGTCGGAAAACGCACAGCAATATGAATGAAAAGTAATAAATCTTGTGTCAGTCTGCGTCAATTATTTATTTATTTGTTACCCCATTGTATCAAATATTATTATGTGAAACATATTTTCAAGTACCAACTTAGTTACAGTCGATGTGGGAACGCGAAACAACATGCGTAAAAACTGCCAAGTGGGTGTACGCACCTAGAGTATGCACGTGTGGGCCACGTGACTTTCATCTAAAATCTTACCCTTATTAAATCAACCCTACGGTTTCGTAATAGATTTTGACAAAAGACCATTTAAATTTATGCTACTGTTACGCTCGAAATCCATTGTTTTGATGAAATTTATTCATATTCGTGCACGAGAGGAGCTTCGCGTCTTGTCTAGTGGCCTCGCGGAGAAAGATCGAACGCGAATCGTAATTGGATGTGTGTAATATAAGATGAAAATTAATAGAGTATTGGTTAATGTTGTATCAACATAGTTTATGAGAAGGGCGTCGTCTGGCACGCGGCGTACCGACGCACGTCACGAAGAGAACCACGCGTGATAATCGCACTAACACGATATGTGGTGCTGAGGCACCCCTTGGGATTACGGAAGATTATAATACCGATCCGCACTCTACGCGTCATTACGTGTTAGCGTTTCCGTTAGGGATTCTCAAGATTAGCGTTAATTGTGGATATCGGAGACCGTTCAATGCTTCGTTAGTTTCAGTTTCCTCGCTGTCTATCAAAATATACTGACGGCGACGATGCCGTTTTATTTTGATCGTCGAGGATCATAAGGGTCGATCTTTATAATGAATAGTCAATTGAATTAAAACGTACGAGTTTTCCGTGCTTTGTCCGCGTTCGTTATTAAAAGTTTTTAAATTAATGGGAAAGTTCTTTCAATTTTTATTTAATCTTACTCCCATTTGTCTGTTATCTTTATCTTTCTCATCGGGAACGCTCCCAAGCAAAAATAATTTCTGTGCAAAATTATATGTAACCTCTTCCTTATTTTGTTGTTGCCTAGCTAACACTTCTCCGTAGATATTTTTGCTGGGTGCAATAATTTGCTCCAGTCGAATTCTACTGCATATTATTGGTGTCGCTGTCATATGGAACTGATAATTATGGGTTGTAGTACAGTTTTTTGTTATAAGAATGAAGAAAATTTAACCAAAAATACAAAAATAGGTGCAAAACATTAATTATATTTTATGGTGATCTTATTCTTCTGCATGTGGTGTGATAATTCCAAGAGGTTCCACAAAAAAAATAGAAAACTTAGTATGAATTTTGTCATGCTTAAAAATTAGCTTAGCATTCAGGATCATCAAAGAAAGAACCTTATTGATTATGAGGTACATCAATCAAATCCAAAGGGAACGTGACAGATCCCAAGTCGTCACCTCCTTCTAGTAATGCCTCGGCAAGGGAGCATCGAAAGAGGGTGCCCTTGACAGGAAATTGGCAGATCTCGACGACAGGTTTCTATTGGACAAAACTTCAGGTTCGAAACCTATTGTGACAAGAAGGTATTCACGAAATGACTAACGATAGCTAAACATGCATTAGATTTTTTTATTTTGTACCTAATGATACAATAAAATTTGTCTGTGTTTAATAAAAAAACTTAATACTTGCTGTTTTCAAATTCGCAGTATCAAACAACTGATTGGGTTACATTATACGCTCTCCTACTACTATGCCGAGGTTCAGTCGAGATTGTGTTATGGCATTATTTTCTGGGGATCATCTACATACGCATCAAAAGTGTTTATGGTGCAGAAAAGAATACTGCGCTGCTTGGTGGGTATTAAGAAATGGGAATCATGCAAAACCCACTTTATTCAGCTTGGTCTTCTCACTCTGCCGTCTATTTTCGTACTGGAGGTTTTACTGTACATATATAAAAATCAGCATAAGTTTGTGCGCAATGGGGACTTACACACAAGAAGGCGAGATTTCTCTGTGCCGGTATCAAAACTCAAAGTATCCCAACAGTCACCCAATAGCATTGGCATTAAGCTCTTCAACAACCTCCCCAGCACCATGAAAAATATAAAGACTTTCAGGGAATTCAGGTTCAAATTAAAAAAATTATTAGTTCAAAATGCAATCTATAAAATCGACGAATTCGTAAACATCTGCAAATAAATTTATTTACTTTTTAATTTAAACTTTGTAAATTGCTATGTTACTATGTAATCTTATTTTTTTTACTGTCCTGACTAGCCCTTACACAATGTTAATCCATTGTCAAAAGGTAACAATAAAATTGAATTGAAATTGAATTGAGCTTAAAAAAATTTGTAACTACACAAAAATGTACGATCCATATAAAAGACCGCATTTAAAGTTTCCGCAAAGATAAGTGGTATTATCTTTGGTTTCCGTAAACATCCTTCAAACTTCTGGCTATGTCATGGAGCAAGAACTCTTAATTCTGGGATTTAAAAAAATATTTTGCACCCCAGACCACTTGGTCGACTCACTCGTCACCTTCCTTAGAGAGAATTATTTTATTTTGAACGAAATTGGCGAAACTACATGGTAAAAAGTTCGTGCATCTACAACAAAATTTGGAAGATCTAGTACCAGCTTGCATTTTTTGGATTTTCTCTTTATTTTTTGAACTGATGGTTTTAACGGTGCTATCAAATTAACTAGTTTCGAAAAATCAATTAAATCAAAAATCAAATGCAGGAAATCGAAACAATACCCCCCCTTATAATTAATCGAACAGAAAGAACAAAAAGCTTACCTTGAAATTAAATGTAGTTGTAAAAAGCAAAAGCGGTAAATACAATAAAAAATAACAATAAAAATCAAACGGTACGGTTTCCAAAGTCAATCTATGGAAAAGCTCAGAATTACGGTACTTACGAATCGTAACTTTCGAAGATGCATAACGCAAAAAGATCTTACGTTTCGGTTAAAACCAAAGGCAAACTATCCCCTCTAAGCAACACTTTAGAATTCCAAAATTCGGTAATCGAATTGACACCTATTGTTTATTGGATTGTTGGAATCAACCGGCGAGGTCGGCTATAGCAAGCACGGCCCCGACGGGTTTTTAAGCTTTTTTTTAATTAACATAAAAAACTAAAACTGGCTAATAATGACTTAATATTAATTCGCTCTCGTCTTCCAAATGACAGGAGCTTTTGGACGCAACAAAGGTAATTGAAATACCTTGACGGGAACGGTTGTAAATGGCGAAAAACAACTCTACAAATTAAATCAATCACCTTCAACTACTAGAACCAACACAAATGCCTTCGGCACGCCACTTTTCATTTTCATTTTTTCCCCTACTCCTCTCCTAATCCATTTCTTTCATAACAACTTTAATAATGGTTTTCTTTTCACTCCTTTCTTGGAACCTTGCCACCCTGCATCCCGACACTATCCTTATCTTCTCTAATTTTGTTTCTCCCTTTAATATACAATTTGGTGTCCTACCGTTTAGTCTTAATACCCGTTTATAATATCTTTTTTGTAGTCCTTCCAGTGCATTTAATTCCTTTCACTCTAAAATCTCTACATGAGCACTCCTTTCACCATTGAATGGAACAGGTATTTATTCCCTCTTTTTTTCTTTGTCCTCTTATTGGTACCCTAAATAGTTAATTTCTCTAACCTCTTTTATTCTTTCTCGCTCATTTTCCATTTCCTTTCCTTTCCCAATAACTTGTTCTACCACTGTTGCCATTATCACTGCGTGGGCGTCGTTTGCGTATGTCAGGAACCACAAATCTTCAATCTTTTTCCATGTCTCTTATATAGGGATAAAAGAAGGGTGATCCCATGGGCAACTCTGTCTTGGTCCTTTACATGTTCAAAACACTTCTGACTTCTTTCCTTCTATTTTTACCTACACTCTTGTTTCTTCATATAGTTCCTTGATTTTGTCCTTTAAGGTCTTATCTATTTCTCCATCTTCCACCATTTCCCTTTCCATTTTTCCCTCTCCACTTTGTGAAACGCTGCCTTTAAGTCCATGAAAAACGCAAAACACCTTTCCATTTTTTCCAATTCTTTTTCCATCAATCTGTGTAATACAGTCTATCGTTCCCCTCCCTTTCCTGAAGCCAATTTGTGTTTCACTCAACATCATGTTCTCTTCGCTTTCTCTTTCTAATCTTTCATTTAGTACTATTGCGTAGGTTTTATGCGCCGTCCTCATTATCGTGATTCCCGTCGATTCGCCTCTTTTGAAAATCCCCCCTTTCTTCCATTCTTCTGGTAAACTCTCTCCTTTCCATACCTTGTTTAGGTACTAGATTCCTCATCGTTTCCATGACCCTAACTGAGGCGAAAATCCAGTACTAATTTCCTATCTCCGCTTTCCATTTTTTCAATCTTTTTAGTTACTGCCCGACCTCCCCTCTTGTTATCTCATCTCCTTCATCTTCCTCTCTTCCATAGCATCCTCTTTCTGCTGATTTCCTTCTAATACCTTGATAGAATGTTGTTTCCATTTTTCTAATTGTATTTCCCTGCCACTTGTTCAATAGATCTTCCAAAAACATTCTGTTCTTATTTCCCTGATTTGCTCTTCCTATTCTTTCTGTTATTCAATCTTTATTGCTTTACATTTTCTATTTATCTCTCTGGTACTTCTCAGTCCCAACACTCCTTTCTTTTTCTCTCTCTTCCCCTTCAATAATTTGTTTTCACGTTATGGCGTTTTTTAGCATTTTTTTTATACTATTCCACTTCTGCTCTGTACTCCGTCCTACTTCTTCTTCTTGCTCCTCTAGTCTCCCTATATACAGCCCCATCGTGTCTGTCCATGCGTCATTGCGTCGTCTTATTTCTTGATCTTATTTTCCCTTTTGGACTCAATTCGGTCGTTTGATGGAATGGATTCCTCCAGTATTTTTTCATTTACTATTGTGTAACAATTACCAACCTCCCTCTCACTTCTGTGTATGTGAATTGCCCGTCCCTATCTCCCTCCACAATTCCGTTGACAATTCTCCAACCTCTCTTGTCTGATATTCCAGTAACTACTTTTTCCTCTTTGTTGCACTCTTTATCCCCATCTCTACCCATTTTCCTTTAATTCCTCTTCTGGCATGAAAATTTCCCCCCAATATTAGTCCCTCCCCCTCCCTTTCATCTACCAAATCTTCTATTTAATTTTTGTCCTTCCTTCCTTCTCTGTTGTATATCGTTATCACTCTCATTTTCTTTCCCTCCACTTCCGCTCGTGTAACCTGTATTCCTTCCTCATCTTTTATTTTATCCTCTCATTGCCTTATCACTTTATTTATCCGTGGAAATCTACCCCCTTTAGCCGGTCCCTTTATATTATATCTCTCAAATTGGTTCTTCCATATATTAATTCGAATTCCTGTTCTTATCCTTACCCAATTCTTTTTTTCTATCCATGATTCTACCATTCCCATTTCATATCCTCCACCCATATTTTACAGTAGGTACTTCTTCTGATAAACCTGAACATCGTCTTTCCCCGATTTTTTAATTCCTGAATGCAAGTGTGAGAAAAGTCAAGGGTAGTGATGGGCGTTAAAGTATACGCGAGTTTTTGCGCAAAACGGTAAAGTATACAGGGTGGCACAAGTAAATCGAATCAGACTAAATAACTCGTAAGAAGATATCAGGTTGGTTTTGGTCGCAAGGAGGACATCTTTTACTTAAAAAATTACACCCCTGGCCTCAACCCCTTGCCACCCCTTCAACAATTTTAAATTGAATGTTGGGTCGAGTGACACATATCGTTGGAAAGTGCTCTTAATTTCCTACACCTATGGCTTAGTTTTTAATTTTGAGCGAGTCTTTTGAAGGATACAGTGTGTGAAATGACAAATAAACAAACATCTTACTGTTGCATACTGCAATAAGCAATTATACTGTACTAATCGTGATTACTGATTTGCATAATTATTACACAGTACTACTAATTAAAGAGTATAATATTGAAGGTTTCTTAATTTAATTTGAATTTTAATAAGATGAAATTGTGAAATCTTACACGACGTAACCATACTTCGTTTCGTGATCTTTTACTTGATTATTTAGTATAAGGTACAATTAATCATAATTCAAGTAGCATTTTATGAGGCAATCTAGTGTAATATGTAAGAGTAGTTTGCCAAATTGAAAACTAGACAGTTATTCTAATTAAGCATTTCTGATCTACACTGTGAAATAGGGGTTGAATGTATCTCCAATGGGCAAAGTAGAGAAAATTCAATCGATTTTTTTCATAATAACGCGACTGGAAACAGATAAATGTTGTAAACCTGATTTTCATTTCCAAGGCACGAACGGCTTGTCTATGAAAAATAAGACACAATCTTTGAAACGAAAATGCATTCGCGTAATTACCTATGAATCCTCGAAGATCCAACGGGTGAATTAAAATGCTTAAAAAACTCCAACGTATATTCTTGGTTAAATTAACAAGCAGAAAATTTCCCTAAAAGTGATTGAATATTCAAGCAATTACACCTAAATTTAAGCCAACTGAAGTACGATTTTTTCATATTTGATGAAAGCTCTCGGGAGTGCATTCGGCCGCTGCACACACCTCAATACCTGCATAAGTCTGTGTTTTACAAGAGCACTTTTGATCAATGCACTTTTTACCTTTTTTTGACTGTAATCTACAACCGTGTAATTCCTACATTTCCGTACAAAAAAAACTTACTCGCATAAAGAAATTTTACCTAACAGGTAGTTAAAACCGTTTCTAAAACAAAAACAATAGTACTCCCTTATAGAAACTCGTTGCGGCGTTAACCTATAAAGTTCATGAGAAACGTTGTAGGTATTTAGAACGAGTTGATCCAGACTCCAGAAGTCCAGCACCACGTATAATAAATATCCCACATGCTAAAATCCAGAATGACAAGTTTGTTGGGTTCCGCTCTACCTTAAATTAACCGTACGTTTCTTATTCATTCCCAATTTTCTACCGTATTGAACCGAACTTTTTCCTTAAATAAATAATTGTAGAAAAATAATCGGACAATAAGCTTGAATAAATATTGATTTTCAAAACGGTTTTAGGAGGAGAGTCTTGTTTTCAGTCCTACCTGCACTCGAACGGGTTTGCACAAATATCTTTTATTTTCACAGGCTACTGAATTTTATTCCATTTCAAAATTTGGGAGGAATTTTAATATGTTTTGTGTTATACCTGATGAGCTAAGACTTTAAAGCACCATTCTGTCTGGATGACAGTCCTAAAGTAACTTCGGTGTTAAGGTAAGGAATGAAGACCACTTAGTGAATATTGTCAGGAAAAGCTGATACTAGGCGATAAAAGAAAGCGTAGAATGGAATAAATAATTGTAATCGAAAAGCATGTTACTAATACGATACGATACGGTTCACAAATTTAGAATTGGCAAGGGTTTATATCTATAGATGTTAAATGAAATACGTACCTAATAAAATAATAAGAATAAAGCTTGATTTAGGCTCTTCTTCTCCAAACCCAATTTTAATGGAAAATACTTTCCTGATTGAAGAAAAAAACATGGATGGTATGAAATGGGCATTCTTTTAAAGTTGCTCGCTAATTTCTACATCCCCTGCTACAACTCCTAAAATGTTAGATAGCAAAGTGGAAAGACCGTCATGTCTCAAATATTTCGTTCTTCTTGTGTCCAAAATATTCCGCATTAAACCTGCTGTCTGTCTGTCTGCCTACATACGAGTATACGGATCTGTGGCCTTGCTTCATTGATTTGTGAATCAAGTGCAGACAAATTTTGTAGATAGACTTTTCACATTTACTATATGTTGCAGTGTTCCGGTATACCTATAGGTAGGTCTGAAATTGATTCACAAATCAATGATACAGGGGCACAGATCCGTGACTACAATTATAGGTGTTTTCTTCGATTGATTGCACGATGCTATGTAAACATACTTACTGATGACGTCATAATACACCGATGCCGAGCTTGCAAAATGAAACAAGCGCCTATGTATCTATGCTTTTCATTTATTCCAAGTGCCTATCTATCAAATTTCATTCAAATACTTTTTTTATAAATAAAAAAGTTTGCAATTCGATTTATGGTCGAGATGCAAAAAGGGCACTGTGAATTTTAAATTGATTCGACTCTACTTTTGGCATTGCGTATTATTTATTTTTTATTTATTTCTTTATTTATTTATTTATTTATTTATTTATTTATTTATTTATTTATTTATTTATTTATTATATGGCTAAAGGTATCCCATATTGAATTTCATGCAATTCAGTTCATAACTAACGAAGATGTCAAAGCGATCGGACATTTCTAAACAAAGTTATCGTTCACACGGACAGATAGGGAGGCAGAACAGACGAACAGCCAGACGACAGACAGCAATACAAAATTATAAACGATCTCTAGGATCGTTAATAAACGGCAAAAGTGTAAAATTAGGAACATGTAAAAAACGGTAACTTTTTTAGCAATAAACGCAGAAAAAATTCCTTCCTTGGTGCAAGCCTCGACACCATGACGAACCAAATAGCGAAAAAAGTAGATTAATAGCTCTTAAGATAAAGAACTATAGTAGCGTCTCAACGAATGAGCGGACGGACGGACGGACGGACAAACTGGCCACAATAGCGCATTTTTTTTATTTTTTGTGGAAATGCGCTAAAAACATTTCCAGCATTGAAAGAATGTTGTTATTTGTGCTCAGATTCGTATATGGATTCGAGAGTACATTGTTGTTGAAGGGACTCCTATAATGTTGGTGTCTTATTTTTCCCTGCGCGACGTTCCGCAAAATCAAGAGAAAATCAACAATAAAACCAGTAAAGAAAAAATACTGTTCTGGGAATTTCTGGTTACACAAATCAGAGGCACATTCAAGAGGGCTGACGATAATGAAAATTTGCAGAATAATGATGTTGCTGCATAAAATCCGATTTGGAACAATTTTCCAACCGAAATGAGTACGGAATATGTGTATTTTTGCATTCCAATTTTGCATATACAAAAATGCATACCTATCCAATTTTTCCGAACCGATTATTCCAAAAAAATAAACAGATTTTCAAAAAACCACAATGATACAATGGAAAATGGATTTTGGCACATTTAATTCTAACCACGTTTAAGTCGTGAACGATGAGTAATTGGATTTTTACAAAGATAGAGACACCTGCTAACAAAAGCCGGTTCGATTTGATAAGAATACGATCTTTTAATTCGATTTAGTGTAAAACAGATAGTTTGTATCGCGTTTCGGTGCAGTGCGTGTCGCAATTTCGTACTTTTTTCCTTTATTAAATTGCTTTTTATTTGTGGTCGTAAAGCTGAGATGTATGGTACAAGCTGGCATCCGCAACAAAAAAAGGTAAGGATTGAATATTAATATTCTGGTATAGACTAGCATTTTTACTTTTTTGCAATTTCCCTTATGGTTCATTCACAGTATAAATTATAACAGGAAACTGTGAGATTGAACTTGATGTTTTGAGGGTTAATTTAGAGTTACAAAATTAACCTATGTCAAAGATACTTTGTTGGGGCGGCATTTTTGTTTGAGAAGGAGACCAATTTACATTAAATTTTATTTTCCAAATGGACGGACACCTTTTCTAAATGGTTTGTCACGAAGGGTCTTTTTGGTCACCATAGAAAATTTCTACCAAACTTAAGTTAAATAATGCCAGGTAATTGCGTTTTGAAAACGAGAAAGTAGTGAACGATGAGTAATAGGACACCTGGACACACCTGTTTAACAAAGCCGCACGTTCAACATGATAAGAAGGCAATATTTTAATTCAATTTCATATTAACAGATTGTTTGCATAGCATACCATACCCTTATTCCAATTGTTTTAACTGTTTTTAGTTGTGGTGATATGGCTGGCAGAGATGGTAAGTAAGACACATAAAGGTAGAGAATGAATTTCCATAATTTTGTCATGCTACTTCGATTATTTTGTTCCTTTTCTAATTTAAGAATGAGTAAATTTTAATTCTTAGCTTTGAATATAAAATTTCGAAGTTCGTGGTTAAAATAGGAAGTGAAGAGGATGAGTCACATCGTCCCGCTTAATTTTGCCTTCATTCGCATGTTTTGACAATTCACATTCACTACATTTATAACTGATTTGTACCGAAGCTTACGAATTGGATATTTCTCCATTCCATCTTCCATTCGATATTTGACTGCTCGATCTCTAGGTATTACATTTCAGTTTTCTGACTGGTTTTTTGCCATTTTCCTGAATTCCCATTGAATTGCAGTAAAAAAACACTTTACCGGTAAACTCTAATTACACATAATGTCACAGCCATGGGTTTCGCCTTTAAAGATTCGTTTTCCTAACAGAAATCTTAATTATTATAATTAAGATTTAATCTGTTGGGACACGTACATCGCTATGTCTACATCTTAATAAATATCACTATTTTATGTAGGTGTGGCCATATTTTAGTTAGTTGTGTAAAACTTTATTGTTTAGGTATAACACCATTGAATTATCATTATTAACGAGCTCCTAGCGAGTTTATAATTTTGCGGTGTCTGTCCGTCTGTCCGTCCGTTAGCACGATAACTCACAAACGAATGGACCGATTACGATGAAATTTTGCAGGTGGATTCTTTATCAAATTTGTACATCGGAGTTCGTGAATTGGCAATGTAGCCCAAAAAATAAAGAAGGCCCTTTTTACATCTCTGTGAGTTATGATCCGAATTGCATGAAATTCAATATGCGTATAGCTTTAGCTATATAAAACGCAATCCCAAAAATTGGGCCCAATCGATCAACATTCACAGTGCCCTTTTCGCATCACGACCATTTACAAACCGCGGATAGCCAACTTTCTTATTTATGAAGGTATTTAAATGAAATTTGATAAATATGCACTTTGAATAAAAGCAAATTTAACGCCAGTTTCAAAATTTGGTTTTGCGCATGCGCAGTGCGAACTTTTTTATTTATGGAGGCATTTAAATAAAATTCGATACATAGCCACTTGGAATAAAACCAAATTTAACGCCAGTTTCAAAATTTCGTTTTGCGCATGCGCAGTGCCAACTTTCTTATTTATGGAGGCATTCAAATGAAATTTGATACATA
>NW_022170596.1:23046492-23100134 GCF_008802855.1 Photinus pyralis | reverse complement strand
TTGGTACTATTGCGGCTATCGATTTCAACCACGTAGGGTCATCTTCAGGCCGAGCTATAATATATTGTTTAACGATACATTTACAATGTGGTGATGTCTTACCGTCAATACTATAAAATGATGAGGCATGTACTATTATTAGCGGAGTAGTATGTGTTAGTTGTCAGGAAAGCTGTAAATGTAGTTAATTGTTAAAATTGGAGAGATCAGTTATATAAATATAAATAAATAAATATAAAATATAAAACTTACATGTTTACTAAAAGTGAGGTTGTGTATAATTGTCTTGAATGAAACGTGTGTATTCTATAAATAAAATGAGGTGTCAGTGGCGTGTTATGTGTGTTTAATAAAGGGGGGTATAGTGTGATAAATGTGATGTGTGTTAAAGTCTGTAATTGTGTGTTAAAGTCTGTAATTTCGTTGATTATGTTGTTGTGTGGATTTAATAGTGCTTTGTGTATTTCATATTGTTCGAGTAAGATGAGTTTGTGGTATTTGTTACATTTGTGAATTAGTGTAGTGTTGTTGATGGTGATGTTATGGTTTGTTTGTTTTATGTGTGTGCTTATGGCAGAGTGTGTATTGTGGGGTGTTGTGTGTTCCTTGAATCTGGTGAGTATATTACGTGTGGTCATACCTATGTATATGCTGTTGCATTGTGTGCAAGAGATTTTGTATATGCCGGATTGTAAGTGATGTGGTTCTTTTGTGTGTGTGTTAGTTAATATATTATGTATCGTGGGGTGTGATTTTGTTATCAGGTGTAGGTTGTGTGTGTGTAGAATATTATTCATAGGTTTGTGTATATGTTGATGGTAGTGTGTAGATATGTATTTGTTGTCTGATTTGTAGTGTGGGTAATATTTGTTTATGATGTGTTTTTGTTTTATAGCTTGGTAGAGTCTGTATATGTGTTGGTAGGTGTAGTTGTTATTTGTGCCTATTTGGAAGATGGTGTTGAGTTCGTTGTTGTAGTTATGTTTGTTAAGTGGTATTGTAAGTAGTCTGTTAAATAAATAGTTGAATGCAGTTGTTTTTATGTGTGGTGAGTGGTAGGAGTTTGCTGGTATGATTATGTCTGTGGAGGTGGGTTTTCGGTATATGTTGTAGGAAATGTCCTGTATGTCGTTAGTTAAAGTCAGGTCTAGAAAATTTAGTTTGTTATTAGTTTCTATTTCTATAGTAAATTTGATATTTGATAAGTTGTTGATGGTGTTATGGAAATTGTGTAGTTGTTATATATTAACTAACACACACACAAAAGAACCACATCACTTACAATCCGGCATATACAAAATCTCTTGCACACAATGCAACAGCATATACATAGGTATGACCACACGTAATATACTCACCAGATTCAAGGAACACACAACACCCCACAATACACACTCTGCCATAAGCACACACATAAAACAAACAAACCATAACATCACCATCAACAACACTACACTAATTCACAAATGTAACAAATACCACAAACTCATCTTACTCGAACAATATGAAATACACAAAGCACTATTAAATCCACACAACAACATAATCAACGAAATTACAGACTTTAACACACATCACATTTATCACACTATACCCCCCTTTATTAAACACACATAACACGCCACTGACACCTCATTTTATTTATAGAATACACACGTTTCATTCAAGACAATTATACACAACCTCACTTTTAGTAAACATGTAAGTTTTATATTTTATATTTATTTATTTATATTTATATAACTGATCTCTCCAATTTTAACAATTAACTACATTTACAGCTTTCCTGACAACTAACACATACTACTCCGCTAATAATAGTACATGCCTCATCATTTTATAGTATTGACGGTAAGACATCAACACATTGTAAATGTATCGTTAAACAATATATTATAGCTCGGCCTGAAGATGACCCTACGTGGTTGAAATCGATAGCCGCAATAGTACCAATAAAAACGTGTTTTAAAAAAGATTCTCTTTGATCCCAGTCTACATCGTACAACACGTTTAAAAAATGGAACAATACATCAACCGAATCATGGTTATTGTTAGACCGAGCATTTTAATAGTTTCAGAGCACTTCAAAATATTGGATTCAATTTTTGTGGCACCAAAAGGGATCACGGCAGTTTTACTGGAATTAAGGATCAAATTATTATCATTGCACCACTTATTTATTTGATCTAGCGTGTGAGTAATTTTTTGTTTTAAATCTAGTGCACTGTTTGCCGTTATCAGGATGTTTGTATCGTCAGCGTAACATATAACAAAGATACTGTCCTCAACAGCACTCTCTTTAACAAAAGGTACGAGATCATTACTGTAAATGACAAATAAAGTAGGACCCAGTATGGATCCTTGCGGGACTCCTGACAAAATTGGCGTTGCTACACCGCGCTGCCCATTAGGTAATTCAACTAGCTGCGATCTGCCCCGTAAGTAGGATTCAAACAATTTTAGAATAGTTCCTCGAATACCGTAATGGGATAACTTACTAATCAACTTTTCATGGCAAACAGTGTCGAAAGCCGCAGAAAAATCAACAAAAACACCTACGGTTAAAAGCCGACGATCGACAGCTGTTACAGCTCTGGCAACATACTCACATAGCGCTGTGTCAGTCGACCTGTTTTTTATAAAACCATGTTGAGAGTTATTAATGATCTTAAATGTTGTTAGATAACTAATTAATTGATTATTAATAACAATTTCGAAAACTTTAGAAAAGCTGGACAATAAGCTGATCGGCCTGTAGTTGCAGACGTCACTTGGATTTCCTTTTTTTAACAGTGGCCTTACGATCGCTATCTTTAGACGACTCGGAAAAATACCGGTGCTACAACTTAAATTGATAATGTGGCATAGAGGCTTAGATATTAAAACATTGACCGATTTTATTAAATTGTTACTAATTTCGTCGTATCCACAAGAAAACGAAGATTTCAATGACCGAACCGCAGATCGTACATCTTCATCAACAATCGGTGTTACAAACATCGAATTACTAATGATGGATGAAGGTGGATGAGCAAACGAATTCTCGAAAGCGGGTTAAAGTTTCTGGAGATGTAACAGGATCATCAGGATCGGCACACTGCACATCGTGACCTGAAAACAAAAGCACATGATTTGTTGATAACGAATGTGTGGTAAAACCCTGCAGTAATTAGGCTAAGGACATGCAAAAAAACCATTCCATTAAGTAAAGTACCTTGCACGTGCAAATTACCTACAACCAAGCCTACAACCAACCAATAGTGCACACACAATGCTCTTACAGTTCCCCCAATGTAAGCCGCTTCTCTTCCAGGACAGCCTCCCTTGCGTGAAGAGTCTTCCAGAGACCCTTGGAAGGCGTTGCGATAGAACACTGGACGATTCATGCTGGGCAGGAAGTTGTTCAACTGGTTAGTCGCTAAACCGATATCGATGCAGTTTATGTAAATATAGCACAAACAAAGATGTTAGGTTCCCCTAGATCACGTGCTTCAGCGAGGAATGTTTGTCGATTTTCACAAATAAAAGTTACTGACTTACATATCAGATGGGTTGGAACGTCGATAACATCTAGGCACTGATAGCACCATGATTGACGCCGTGTCAAGCTGGGTTTCTCCAATCAAGTAGCGCAAACTCGAAGGAATATTACGATTATTGCACTACATGGATCGTGTGAAAACGTCCAGTTGGATTACACACCGGCCTGCTCTAACTTCTTCTTGGCCCCTTCTTTGGCTATCTTCTCTACGATTTCCTTCTTAGCAGTTTCCACATTCCTCGCAATAAGTTTGTAAATCCGCGCGGTATTGCCAGATGTTTCTTACTTTTCACCATGATGGCCAAATCTCTTCAAATCGATATTTAGTAAATATGGTGAATTCACGTCGGTTCTTGACGAAATGTAAACACGAGAGGCCGATTTTCGAACTGGGCAGGCCGGAAGCCAGGGAAAATGGCGTCGTTGTACCAACAACGCATGAGAAACAGACGAGGAACGAAGATGATAAATTTGGTTACTAATAGCGCAGATATATTTACGTATATCTGTGCTAATAGTAACTGGCGAACAAAAATGAGTTGCTGCCTTTGCAAGTCCAAATTCAGTACGGTTTCCCATGTAAACAAAAATTCCAAAGTTGACTCGACAGCACCTCATTTTTGATGACATGGTATTTACATCATACCGAGCGATAAGAAACACTCACTTCATAGATATTGTATGAATTCCAGGTAATTATATAAAAAGTAAGCCACAACCTAATCCATAGCTTGTAAAAAGACAAATTCCAAAATAATTCCATGAATTCCAAAAAAAATCCATGAATTCCAAAAGAATTTCATGAATTCCAATAGGCTGTACACCAGAATTCCACAGTGGTTTACCCCTCATGTGCATGTGTTCACATAATACAGGGTGATTCCTATAGTACCTGCCACCGTTTGGGAGCGTGTAGGTGGTGCGTAGGGGAGTATTTTGATATAGCACACTTGGGGTCGGAAATCTAAAATAAGGGTGCCAGAGCCAAATTTACCTTCTGAATTTCGCGCCTGTAGGTAGGCAACCCAACCGGCGGCGGTGCACACGGAGCGATCTCAGGCGGCGATGTGTGGCTGACACTTGATCAGAATTTTGTTTAAACCCACGAAATCCCGTCTGCAACGACGCGTATCAAGTGAATAAACACTATGGCAATAGTATAATAATAGTTGGCTAGATGTAGGAAGTGCATTGAGAACAACGGTGGCGTTGAACACTTGTAAACGTTATTGCTTTTGACTGTCGTTTTCCCTCCTTCCCTCCCATGTCGCTTCCTCGCGCTAACTCGCTCTGCATCGCTCCGCGCGAAACGTCGGTCGGTTGGGTTGCCTACAAACAGGCGTGAAATTCCAGAAGATAAATTTGGTTCTGGCGCCCTTATTTTAGATTTCCGACCCCAAGTGTCCTATATCAAAATACTCCCCTAGGCACCCCCTATACGCTCCGAAACGGTGGCAGGTACTATAGGAATCACCCTGTATACATCAAATTGACTGTATGAACGTACTTCTAATGTGGAAAATGTGGTAAATTGAAGGGAAGATACTTGCATTTTTCATTTGAGCATTTTTGAAATGGAGGTTTTTCTACCATCAATCAATTGCAAAGAAGAATGCAGAGACATGCAGGGAAGAAGTTTTCCCTGTAAAGTTACCAAAAGTGTGCAATTTTTAGTTAAATATGAATCGTTTATAACTTTGCTGTGGTTTGACGAACTTTATGTGATATTGGCTAGTTTTAGCGTTTGTTGAATGATAACGCTGATGAAGTTCTCCATATTTATGAAGAGTTTAAACGATTTATTAAGTGTGATCCATTCCACATCTTTTGTACTTGGAGACACTGGAACACTCGTGCGCATTCTATATATTTTAAAACCAGCTTCCCTGATTACAGTGAAACATGCTACTCTGGAATATTTTGATTTGTAACATTTCAAAGATATTACAGTAATTTTCTATGCAAAAAGCTTTTAAAATATTTCTCAAGTGTAATCCCTTAGCACTTTGCTTGTACTTGCTCTGGTGTCCATCTTACCTATCAAATATTCTTCTTATTAACGTTTGGTGTTATCATTTTAATACTAATAGTGTGATTTATAGACACCCTTCTTGGACTTTGTTTATGATGGTAACCGCGAGAGATTCTTAGAGCCACGTATTTCAATTGATCAATCCTCATCTAAAAACGATATTATTCTGTTTGGTGTTTTTCTCCGAGTATTGCAAAGTGGAAAAGAGAAACTGAGCAATACTCTTTTATTAGCGATAAGATCAACACTGAAATAAAGAAGTTAGAAGGTAGCGTAATGCGCAACAGATCCAAAAAACGACATTTGATTCGACACAGGTGTATTCAATCGTTCTCCTTCTAATTAACTTAATTAGTCTCATCTCGCAGAAATTTTAATGATTCTCCTTTTGTGTATTTACGTTCGAAACCCAGCGGAGATTCGGATGCGAGTTGAAAAAGAAACTCAATTGTATCTACTCAATCGGTTTGTTATTTATGCATATTAGAAATTTATGGCGCACTAAATTAGTGTGCTGCTCTCTAGGGATAACGACATGGCTTAGTTTAGCGCAATGCAATATTCCAGAGCTGGTGGTCGGCTACGGGCGCATGTATTATTCAAGCTGCGAAAACCGTACATTACATCCTAGATGACCCCCATCTCGACGAGACCAACAATCATTTCCGAGAAAAACAATTTTTTTCTTATTTATTATTTTCTAAAGCTCGTCCGAGCGACGGTTTCTTTTAAGGGAGTGCGCGGCGATAATTTACGTATAGTAATTTACGTACGCATTTGAATTTGAATATAAAACATACAAGTAAAACGTCGTAAGTATAGTAATTCAACACGGCTGTTCCAAAATCCCACTTTAATAGCTATAATCGTGCGTTAGTGCCCTCGCGGTCGCACGGAGTTACCAGGGTGATCTTCCCTTCGCCTCCCCGGACCGTATTTGCCAACACGAGGTCTGTCACCCCAACCCCCAAAACCCCCATCATCGTTCAGATTCAATCTCGAGGGAGAACTGCACGGGACTGGAAATTGATGTTTGATATTTCATCGTGAATATTTTTTTGTTTAAAAACGTTTCATGCTGAATATTAGGTATTATTAGCGTTACCGTGAAAGCTAATTTTGTTATAATCGATTTCTGCCGCTCTTACGTACGTATACATACATTTTTCCCTTGGGAAATTGGAAAACGAGAAAAATCGTACATTTTCGCGTCTGTTTAGTACTCTGTTTTCGGTATTTTTTAATTGCTTCAAAGCAATTTAATTTTTTTCCACGGCTCTTTGAATCACGACTCTAATATGCAGATAGAGTGTTCTTGCTCTAAACGCTTGAATATTTTATACAATCTATAAAATCTGCACTTGATGCGTTCATTTTCATTTAACTTTGAATGTAGGGGTAACATCTTTTAATCGTCACACTTAGTTGTCTGTTTCTAACGCATATTCCAGAATGATTCTGTCTTCAGGTGTAAAAAAACTCCTTTTAATATGCCTTTGTTAAACGTTATTATATCGTGCCTCATACATCCAATAGAATTTATATTGGACTCTTCCCGCATATTTTTTAACCCGGCCGTAGGTCGGCCCTCCGGAATCAAACCTTATGCCAAATCGCCATGAATATTGTCCTAATTTTGTGCTGATTTGTGGGATCCCAAGAGAAGAAGATCCGACTTGGAAGCAGAAAGTTTAACGGGTCTACTGCAGTGGAAGAGATAATTAAAGCTGTATAAGTGATATTAAATAATGGTCACTTTCAATTCCATTGATTATTCCGTCTGTGCGGACGTAACCAATTAGAAACGTGCTTATACCTTTTTATTATGTGTGTTACACTGGAAACGAAATCCTTCAGAAAATTCTCCGTAAAGATTGTGGTCACTTTATTACCATAAAAAAAAGATCTACTTTGTACCTAGTTATGTTTAAGCCCCACTTTAAAGCCTCAAATGGTAACACCCAGGCACCTAGAGATAAGTCTGTTACTTTCTCTTCATCTTCACTATCCTCATCTTCAGAAAGTGATAGGTCTCATTACTATTTTCTGATTCATCCTGTACATACAACTCCCATCTTTACTGTCACTTTGGTCCTCTTTCTCAGATTGTGGTTTTTTCTTTTGCAACCTTTGCAGTAACTACTTCAGTCCCCAGCGCTACTTTTTTTAGTGGTGATGGTGGTATTGCTCTTCAGTGTATTCCCTGGTGTATTCAATAGCAAAGCTTCAAATTAGAAAGCATCGTCTCTGAAACAATAAATAAGTACTTATAGTAAGCAGATGAAGCTATAAATTTGCACTTACATAGGAGGCGCGTTACTTCCATCGTCTACTGATGAAGAAGTTGTAGCTTGTTACCCATTATGAAAGTTATGCCATCGCCCTAATGGCACAGGGCGAAAGTGAATTTCAGCTATAACTTTGTCATTAAAGGCGTGGATTCCTACTTTCTCAAAACCATGTTTAATAACAAGAGGTCCAATATTGTCCACGCTTTTCCAATTTGAAAAGCCTTTTTTTTGGGAATTTACCTTCCTGGGTTCTTCTCTCGCCACTTTACTAATTCTTCATCCCATCCCTATACTATATGATAGAGAAAGTTTAAAAAAAATTAGTGCGAATAGTGTATTTTAGGTCGACTCAAAATTTTCCACATTTAATCTCTTACTCCAACCAACTAAAATTTTTAAATAGTGTGCACGGTATTAAAATCTCAAGTTTACAAATCCGACGCGAAGTGATCTGTGCTACCTTTGTGTACAAGATACTGAATAATCACCTAAATGCTCCAGAATTGCTTCAGGAAATTAAACTCAAAGTGCCACATGTTAAATTAAGGAAAAACGATATCATCTTTTTAGTGACCACTCCGTCATCGCCACTATCGAGGAGCCTGTTGGCTTTAAATAAGAAGTACCGTGAGAGAGACATCGATGTATTTCACGGCTCTTTGAATGAATTAATTAGTCATATAAGATCGTAATTACTGTGTAGTTTTAGTTTTAAGTACAGCACCCAAGTGCCATGTAATTGGAATAATTGTATTCTGTATGGTATCTGGTTAAACAAATAAATAAATAAATAAATAAATATAATTAAGGGTAAAATACTTAAATAAAAATAAATTTTTATGAATAACCAACTCAACCCAAGAAACGTGTTAACAATTTGTTAATAGTGCAAGAAACAGATTAATACTGCCGTGTATACAGAACATAATATATACATTTCCAAGTTCCATTATGACCTACGGGCCAGGTGGCAATTATAAAATTAACAATAATTCAGAAAAGCGGAGTGAAAGTTACTTTTAGTTAAGTAGCATTCAAACAAATTAAAGAAGCATTTTTAATGTATTTTGTCAAACCAAATAAGAAAAAATTGTTCAATCGCTAAGACAACAGAATAACAAAATTAGGCAACATTTATTTTATGGTCGTTCTCCATGGGAATCAGGAACGAATCAACATGACCATTTAAAATTATAAGGTAATTAAATATTGTAGATGCCCATAAATTATTGCTGTGGCCCTTAATCTTTCGGGCCGATAAATTACCCTACATTTAACAATTCTAGGAAATAATCTCTTACAACGAAACAAAAAAACCAACCA
Organism: Photinus pyralis; assembly: GCF_008802855.1. NCBI lineage: Eukaryota > Metazoa > Arthropoda > Insecta > Coleoptera > Lampyridae > Photinus > Photinus pyralis. The sequence goes on along the minus strand of NW_022170596.1, from coordinate 23,090,947 downwards.
CTTGGATACAAATAGAAATGCAATGCTCACTTTGTGTTTACACGGAAAACCCCAACAGATTAATTAAATAAATTGAAATGAAGACTTTTAGGCGTCTGGACCAAACGTCAATGTCCAGAACGACATTGTTTACATAGCATTATATATAAACTTTGTTGCACATTTACACGGAATAGGCATAAAAAAGAATAGATACGTCTTAAACAATAAAAAAATAAACAAATAAAATAGATTTATTTCAATGCAGATGATATTTATTAAAGGAAATGCAGCAGTTTTTACTAACAATCAAATGCATGCTGGATTAAGTTTAGTTTGGCAAGTAATAAATTGGAAAGTTTGTCTGGGCTCATTTATTGTATGCCAGTTTAGTAAAACCTTTTCGAGAATGTTCCGCTTCTGTTTCATTTAAAGTAAGGGAAACTAACCTAATTTCTTTGTGGAGGAAACCAATGCAACGAGAGGTAGTTTTCTACAACACTTTCTCGAAAGGGTGGATGATGTTGAATACTGAAACCGCTGCGTTCGCTGTCGGAAAACGCACATCAATATGAATGAAAAGTAATAAATCTTGTGTCATTGTCTGCGTCAATTATTTATTTATTTGTTACCCCATTGTATCAAATATTATTATGTGAAACATATTTTCAAGTACCAACTTAGTTACAGTCGATGTGGGAACGCGAAACAACATGCGTAAAAACTGCCAAGTGGGTGTACGCACCTAGAGTATGCACGTGTGGGCCACGTGACTTTCATCTAAAATCTTACCCTTATTAAATCAACCCTACGATTTCGTAATAGATTTTGACAAAAGACCATTTAAATTTATGCTACTGTTACGCTCGAAATCCATTGTTTTGATGAAATTTATTCATATTCGTGCACGAGAGGAGCTTCGCGTCTTGTCTAGTGGCCTCGCGGAGAAAGATCGAACGCGAATCGTAATTGGATGTGTGTAATATAAGATGAAAATTAATAGAGTATTGGTTAATGTTGTATCAACATAGTTTATGAGAAGGGCGTCGTCTGGCACGCGGCGTACCGACGCACGTCACGAAGAGAACCACGCGTGATAATCGCACTAACACGATATGTGGTGCTGAGGCACCCCTTGGGATTACGGAAGATTATAATACCGATCCGCACTCTACGCGTCATTACGTGTTAGCGTTTCCGTTAGGGATTCTCAAGATTAGCGTTAATTGTGGATATCGGAGACCGTTCAATGCTTCGTTAGTTTCAGTTTCCTCGCTGTCTATCAAAATATACTGACGGCGACGATGCCGTTTTATTTTGATCGTCGAGGATCATAAGGGTCGATCTTTATAATGAATAGTCAATTGAAATAAAACGTACGAGTTTTCCGTGCTTTGTCCGCGTTCGTTATTAAAAGTTTTTAAATTAATGGGAAAGTTCTTTCAATTTTTATTTAATCTTACTCCCATTTGTCTGTTATCTTTATCTTTCTCATCGGGAACGCTCCCAAGCAAAAATAATTTCTGTGCAAAATTATATGTAACCTCTTCCTTATTTTGTTGTTGCCTAGCTAACACTTCTCCGTAGATATTTTTGCTGGGTGCAATAATTTGCTCCAGTCGAATTCTACTGCATATTATTGGTGTCGCTGTCATATGGAACTGATAATTATGGGTTGTAGTACAGTTTTTTGTTATAAGAATGAAGAAAATTTAACCAAAAATACAAAAATAGGTGCAAAACATTAATTATATTTTATGGTGATCTTATTCTTCTGCATGTGGTGTGATAATTCCAAGAGGTTCCACAAAAAAAATAGAAAACTTAGTATGAATTTTGTCATGCTTAAAAATTAGCTTAGCATTCAGGATCATCAAAGAAAGAACCTTATTGATTATGAGGTACATCAATCAAATCCAAAGGGAACGTGACAGATCCCAAGTCGTCACCTCCTTCTAGTAATGCCTCGGCAAGGGAGCATCGAAAGAGGGTGCCCTTGACAGGAAATTGGCAGATCTCGACGACAGGTTTCTATTGGACAAAACTTCAGGTTCGAAACCTATTGTGACAAGAAGGTATTCACGAAATGACTAACGATAGCTAAACATGCATTAGATTTTTTTATTTTGTACCTAATGATACAATAAAATTTGTCTGTGTTTAATAAAAAAACTTAATACTTGCTGTTTTCAAATTCGAAGTATCAAATAACTGATTTGGTTACATTATACGCTCTCCTACTACTATGCCGAGGTTCAGTCGAGATTGTGTTATGGCATTATTTTCTGGAGATCATCTACATACGCATCAAAAGTGTTTATGGTGCATAAAAGAATACTGCGCTGCTTGGTGGGTATTAAGAAATGGGAATCATGCAAAACCCACTTTATTCAGCTTGGTCTTCTCACTCTGCCGTCTATTTTCGCACTGGAGGTTTTATTGTACATATATAAAAATCAGCATAAGTTTGTGCGCAATGGGGACTTACACAATTACAACGAGATTTCTCTGTGCCGGTATCAAAACTCAAAGTATCCCAACAGTCACCCAATAGCATTGGCATTAAGCTCTTCAACAACCTCCCCAGCACCATGAAAAATATAAAGACTTTCAGGGAATTCAGGTTCAAATTAAAAAAATTATTAGTTCAAAATGCAATCTATAAAATCGACGAATTCGTAAACATCTGCAAATAAATTTATTTACTTTTTAATTTAAACTTTGTAAATTGCTATGTTACTATGTAATCTTATTTTTTTTACTGTCCTGACTAGCCCTTACACAATGTTAATCCATTGTCAAAAGGTAACAATAAAATTGAATTGAAATTGAATTGAGCTTAAAAAAATTTGTAACTACACAAAAATGTACGATCCATATAAAAGACCGCATTTAAAGTTTCCGCAAAGATAAGTGGTATTATCTTTGGTTTCCGTAAACATCCTTCAAACTTCTGGCTATGTCATGGAGCAAGAACTCTTAATTCTGGGATTTAAAAAAATATTTTGCACCCCAGACCACTTGGTCGACTCACTCGTCACCTTCCTTAGAGAGAATTATTTTATTTTGAACGAAATTGGCGAAACTACATGGTAAAAAGTTCGTGCATCTACAACAAAATTTGGAAGATCTAGTACCAGCTTGCATTTTTTGGATTTTCTCTTTATTTTTTGAACTGATGGTTTTAACGGTGCTATCAAATTAACTAGTTTCGAAAAATCAATTAAATCAAAAATCAAATGCAGGAAATCGAAACAATACCCCCCCTTATAATTAATCGAACAGAAAGAACAAAAAGCTTACCTTGAAATTAAATGTAGTTGTAAAAAGCAAAAGCGGTAAATACAATAAAAAATAACAATAAAAATCAAACGGTACGGTTTCCAAAGTCAATCTATGGAAAAGCTCAGAATTACGGTACTTACGAATCGTAACTTTCGAAGATGCATAACGCAAAAAGATCTTACGTTTCGGTTAAAACCAAAGGCAAACTATCCCCTCTAAGCAACACTTTAGAATTCCAAAATTCGGTAATCGAATTGACACCTATTGTTTATTGGATTGTTGGAATCAACCGGCGAGGTCGGCTATAGCAAGCACGGCCCCGACGGGTTTTTAAGCTTTTTTTTAATTAACATAAAAAACTAAAACTGGCTAATAATGACTTAATATTAATTCGCTCTCGTCTTCCAAATGACAGGAGCTTTTGGACGCAACAAAGGTAATTGAAATACCTTGACGGGAACGGTTGTAAATGGCGAAAAACAACTCTACAAATTAAATCAATCACCTTCAACTACTAGAACCAACACAAATGCCTTCGGCACGCCACTTTTCATTTTCATTTTTTCCCCTACTCCTCTCCTAATCCATTTCTTTCATAACAACTTTAATAATGGTTTTCTTTTCACTCCTTTCTTGGAACCTTGCCACCCTGCATCCCGACACTATCCTTATCTTCTCTAATTTTGTTTCTCCCTTTAATATACAATTTGGTGTCCTACCGTTTAGTCTTAATACCCGTTTATAATATCTTTTTTGTAGTCCTTCCAGTGCATTTAATTCCTTTCACTCTAAAATCTCTACATGAGCACTCCTTTCACCATTGAATGGAACAGGTATTTATTCCCTCTTTTTTTCTTTGTCCTCTTATTGGTACCCTAAATAGTTAATTTCTCTAACCTCTTTTATTCTTTCTCGCTCATTTTCCATTTCCTTTCCTTTCCCAATAACTTGTTCTACCACTGTTGCCATTATCACTGCGTGGGCGTCGTTTGCGTATGTCAGGAACCACAAATCTTCAATCTTTTTCCATGTCTCTTATATAGGGATAAAAGAAGGGTGATCCCATGGGCAACTCTGTCTTGGTCCTTTACATGTTCAAAACACTTCTGACTTCTTTCCTTCTATTTTTACCTACACTCTTGTTTCTTCATATAGTTCCTTGATTTTGTCCTTTAAGGTCTTATCTATTTCTCCATCTTCCACCATTTCCCTTTCCATTTTTCCCTCTCCACTTTGTGAAACGCTGCCTTTAAGTCCATGAAAAACGCAAAACACCTTTCCATTTTTTCCAATTCTTTTTCCATCAATCTGTGTAATACAGTCTATCGTTCCCCTCCCTTTCCTGAAGCCAATTTGTGTTTCACTCAACATCATGTTCTCTTCGCTTTCTCTTTCTAATCTTTCATTTAGTACTATTGCGTAGGTTTTATGCGCCGTCCTCATTATCGTGATTCCCGTCGATTCGCCTCTTTTGAAAATCCCCCCTTTCTTCCATTCTTCTGGTAAACTCTCTCCTTTCCATACCTTGTTTAGGTACTAGATTCCTCATCGTTTCCATGACCCTAACTGAGGCGAAAATCCAGTACTAATTTCCTATCTCCGCTTTCCATTTTTTCAATCTTTTTAGTTACTGCCCGACCTCCCCTCTTGTTATCTCATCTCCTTCATCTTCCTCTCTTCCATAGCATCCTCTTTCTGCTGATTTCCTTCTAATACCTTGATAGAATGTTGTTTCCATTTTTCTAATTGTATTTCCCTGCCACTTGTTCAATAGATCTTCCAAAAACATTCTGTTCTTATTTCCCTGATTTGCTCTTCCTATTCTTTCTGTTATTCAATCTTTATTGCTTTACATTTTCTATTTATCTCTCTGGTACCTCTCAGTCCCAACATTCCTTTCTTTTTCTCTCTCTTCCCCTTCAATAATTTGTTTTCACGTTATGGCGTTTTTTAGCATTTTTTTTATACTATTCCACTTCTGCTCTGTACTCCGTCCTACTTCTTCTTCTTGCTCCTCTAGTCTCCCTATATACAGCCCCATCGTGTCTGTCCATGCGTCATTGCGTCGTCTTATTTCTTGATCTTATTTTCCCTTTTGGACTCAATTCGGTCGTTTGATGGAATGGATTCCTCCAGTATTTTTTCATTTACTATTGTGTAACAATTACCAACCTCCCTCTCACTTCTGTGTATGTGAATTGCCCGTCCCTATCTCCCTCCACAATTCCGTTGACAATTCTCCAACCTCTCTTGTCTGATATTCCAGTAACTACTTTTTCCTCTTTGTTGCACTCTTTATCCCCATCTCTACCCATTTTCCTTTAATTCCTCTTCTGGCATGAAAATTTCCCCCCAATATTAGTCCCTCCCCCTCCCTTTCATCTACCAAATCTTCTATTTAATTTTTGTCCTTCCTTCCTTCTCTGTTGTATATCGTTATCACTCTCATTTTCTTTCCCTCCACTTCCGCTCGTGTAACCTGTATTCCTTCCTCATCTTTTATTTTATCCTCTCATTGCCTTATCACTTTATTTATCCGTGGAAATCTACCCCCTTTAGCCGGTCCCTTTATATTATATCTCTCAAATTGGTTCTTCCATATATTAATTCGAATTCCTGTTCTTATCCTTACCCAATTCTTTTTTTCTATCCATGATTCTACCATTCCCATTTCATATCCTCCACCCATATTTTACAGTAGGTACTTCTTCTGATAAACCTGAACATCGTCTTTCCCCGATTTTTTAATTCCTGAATGCAAGTGTGAGAAAAGTCAAGGGTAGTGATGGGCGTTAAAGTATACGCGAGTTTTTGCGCAAAACGGTAAAGTATACAGGGTGGCACAAGTAAATCGAATCAGACTAAATAACTCGTAAGAAGATATCAGGTTGGTTTTGGTCGCAAGGAGGACATCTTTTACTTAAAAAATTACACCCCTGGCCTCAACCCCTTGCCACCCCTTCAACAATTTTAAATTGAATGTTGGGTCGAGTGACACATATCGTTGGAAAGTGCTCTTAATTTCCTACACCTATGGCTTAGTTTTTAATTTTGAGCGAGTCTTTTGAAGGATACAGTGTGTGAAATGACAAATAAACAAACATCTTACTGTTGCATACTGCAATAAGCAATTATACTGTACTAATCGTGATTACTGATTTGCATAATTATTACACAGTACTACTAATTAAAGAGTATAATATTGAAGGTTTCTTAATTTAATTTGAATTTTAATAAGATGAAATTGTGAAATCTTACACGACGTAACCATACTTCGTTTCGTGATCTTTTACTTGATTATTTAGTATAAGGTACAATTAATCATAATTCAAGTAGCATTTTATGAGGCAATCTAGTGTAATATGTAAGAGTAGTTTGCCAAATTGAAAACTAGACAGTTATTCTAATTAAGCATTTCTGATCTACACTGTGAAATAGGGGTTGAATGTATCTCCAATGGGCAAAGTAGAGAAAATTCAATCGATTTTTTTCATAATAACGCGACTGGAAACAGATAAATGTTGTAAACCTGATTTTCATTTCCAAGGCACGAACGGCTTGTCTATGAAAAATAAGACACAATCTTTGAAACGAAAATGCATTCGCGTAATTACCTATGAATCCTCGAAGATCCAACGGGTGAATTAAAATGCTTAAAAAACTCCAACGTATATTCTTGGTTAAATTAACAAGCAGAAAATTTCCCTAAAAGTGATTGAATATTCAAGCAATTACACCTAAATTTAAGCCAACTGAAGTACGATTTTTTCATATTTGATGAAAGCTCTCGGGAGTGCATTCGGCCGCTGCACACACCTCAATACCTGCATAAGTCTGTGTTTTACAAGAGCACTTTTGATCAATGCACTTTTTACCTTTTTTTGACTGTAATCTACAACCGTGTAATTCCTACATTTCCGTACAAAAAAAACTTACTCGCATAAAGAAATTTTACCTAACAGGTAGTTAAAACCGTTTCTAAAACAAAAACAATAGTACTCCCTTATAGAAACTCGTTGCGGCGTTAACCTATAAAGTTCATGAGAAACGTTGTAGGTATTTAGAACGAGTTGATCCAGACTCCAGAAGTCCAGCACCACGTATAATAAATATCCCACATGCTAAAATCCAGAATGACAAGTTTGTTGGGTTCCGCTCTACCTTAAATTAACCGTACGTTTCTTATTCATTCCCAATTTTCTACCGTATTGAACCGAACTTTTTCCTTAAATAAATAATTGTAGAAAAATAATCGGACAATAAGCTTGAATAAATATTAATTTTCAAAACGGTTTTAGGAGGAGAGTCTTGTTTTCAGTCCTACCTGCACTCGAACGGGTTTGCACAAATATCTTTTATTTTCACAGGCTACTGAATTTTATTCCATTTCAAAATTTCGGAGGAATTTTAATATGTTTTGTGTTATACCTGATGTAATGTGTACAGGGGCATTAAATTCCGAATAATGTAATAAACGGAGCTACGATTTTAAACCACCATTCTGTCTGGATGCCAGTCCTGAGGTAACTTTGGTGTTAAGGTAAGGAATGAAGACCACTTAGTGATTATTGGCAGGAAAAGCTGATAATAATAATAATAATAATAATAATAAAGTTTATTGTAAGCAAGATCTTACAAATGGACAAGGGTTCGCCTGGGTAGGCGATCTACCACCCTTCCAAATATAATCATAATTAAAAGGTGTAACATAAATCTCTTACCAAGCTAATAAAATTAACATTAATCATTGAGTTTATACCTACAGTATTGACAAAAATATATGAGTATAATAATATTTCTATAAACTAAGTATGAAAATAAATTACTTTTAAAAAAAAACAAAAAATAAATAAATAAATAAATAAATAAAGTAACCCTAAGATTGTGGGAGTTTTACAATTTCCAAAAGGCATGTTTTGACTTGGTTTGGGTTACAGTTCAGTATATCAATTATTTGATTCAATAATGACACAGCGCTATAAGCAAAACTTCCCTGAAACTTGCTGGTTTTGTGCCGCGGAATTGTGAACGTGTTATAACGCAGCTGCAAGGTATGAGTTTCTGTCCTTTTTTTAAGTTCTTAATAGATAACATGGCTTCTGGGAGTTGATTAGTTTGTACAAAAATATAGCATAAGCATACTTCATTTTTTGTTCAACATTTAATAATTTATACTGATGTAAGTATGGTGTAATATGTTTTTTGAACGGTACTACTGCTACGAAACGAACACAAGAATTTTGCAATTTTTGTAGTTTGTTTTTACATTTCTGCGTCAATGTAGTATAATATACACAGCTACAGTATTCAATGTGTGGATACACTAGAGATTGAATTAAGTTAAGCTTAGTTCTTGCAGATAGTACAGATCTTAAATAATACATGGATTTCAGTTTCATTATAGCTAAGCTGTATGACTTATTTACATGTTTTTCAAAAGTCAGTGCATTATCAAACGTTACGCCTAAATTTTGTACATTATTTTCCCATTTAATAATACAATTATCGATATTTAAAGAATACTTTGTAGTGTCCAACTTGCTTCTATATGCTACATTACAGATACACATTGCTACTGACTTATCCGGGTTAATGCGTAAGCCATTTCTGCGACACCATTGATTACCTAATGTTACACGGGTCTGTATTGATATGACTGACTGCTGCTTCTATATAACTAATATCAAATGACATATATAGCTGTAAGTCATCAGCATACATATGGTATTGACAGTACTGTTTTTCATCTATCAGATCACTTACATATATGGAAAATAAAATTGGACCCAATACACTTCCCTGATACTAGGTAATCGAAAAGCATGTTACTAATACGATACGATACGGTTCACAAATTTAGAATTGGCAAGGGTTTATATCTCTAGATGTTAAATGAAACACGTACCTAAATAAAATAATAAGAAAAAAGCTTAATTTAGGCTCTTCTTCTCCAAACCCAATTGGAAAATACTGTCCTGATTGAAGAAAGAAACATGGATGGAATGAAATCGGCATTCTTTTAAAGTTGCTCGCTAATCTCTACATCCCCTGCTACAACTCCTAAAATGTTAGATAGCAAAGGTCGTCATGTCCCAAATTACCAATATTTCGTTCTTCTTGTGTCCAAAATATTCCGCATTAAACCTGCTGTCTGTCTGTCTGCCTACATACGAGTATACGGATCTGTGGCCTTGCTTCATTGATTTGTGAATCAAGTGCAGACAAATTTTGTATAGACTTTTCACATTTACTATATGTTGCAGTGTTCCGGTATACCTATAGGTAGGTCTGAAATTGATTCACAAATCAATGATACAGGGGCACAGATCCGTGACTACAATTATAGGTGTTTTCTTCGATTGATTGCACGATGCTATGTAAACATACTTACTGATGACGTCATAATACACCGATGCCGAGCTTGCAAAATGAAACAAGCGCCTATGTATCTATGCTTTTCATTTATTCCAAGTGCCTATCTATCAAATTTCATTCAAATACTTTTTTTATAAATAAAAAAGTTTGCAATTCGATTTATGGTCGAGATGCAAAAAGGGCACTGTGAATTTTAAATTGATTCGACTCTACTTTTGGCATTGCGTATTATTTATTTTTTATTTATTTATTTATTTTTTATTTATTTCTTTATTTATTTATTTATTTATTTATTTATTTATTTATTTATTTATTTATTTATTTATTATATGGCTAAAGGTATCCCATATTGAATTTCATGCAATTCAGTTCATAACTAACGAAGATGTCAAAGCGATCGGACATTTCTAAACAAAGTTATCGTTCACACGGACAGATAGGGAGGCAGAACAGACGAACAGCCAGACGACAGACAGCAATACAAAATTATAAACGATCTCTAGGATCGTTAATAAACGGCAAAAGTGTAAAATTAGGAACATGTAAAAAACGGTAACTTTTTTAGCAATAAACGCAGAAAAAATTCCTTCCTTGGTGCAAGCCTCGACACCTCGCTCGACACCATGACGAACCAAATAGCGAAAAAAGTAGATTAATAGCTCTTAAGATAAAGAACTATAGTAGCGTCTCAACGAATGAGCGGACGGACGGACGGACGGACAAAGTGGCCACAATAGCGCATTTTTTTTATTTTTGTGGAAATGCGCTAAAAACATTTCCAGCATTGAAAGAATTTTGTTATTTGTGCTCAGATTCGTATATGGATTCGAGAGTACATTGTTGTTGAAGGGACTCCTATAATGTTGGTGTCCTATTTTTCCCTGCGCGACGTCCCGCAAAATCAAGAGAAAATCAACAATAAAACCAGTAAAGAAAAAATACTGTTCTGGGAATTTCTGGTTACACAAATCAGAGGCACATTCAAGAGGGCTGACGATAATGTAAATTTGCAGAATAATTGATGTTGTTGCATAAAATCCGATTTGGAACCATTTTCCAACCAAAATGAGTTCGGAATTTGTGTATTTTTGCACTTCAATTTTGGATATACAAAGATGCATACCTATCCAATTTTTCCGAACCGTTTATTCCAAAAAAATAAAGAGATTTTCAAAAAACCACAATGAAACAATGGAAAATGGATTTTGGCACATTTAGTTCTAACCAAGTTTAAGTCGTTAACGATGAGTAATTGGATTTTTACAAAGATAGAGACACCTGCTAACAAAAGCCGGTTCGATTTGATAAGAATACGATCTTTTAATTCGATTTAGTGTAAAACAGATAGTTTGTATCGCGTTTCGGTGCAGTGCGTGTCGCAATTTCGTACTTTTTTCCTTTATTAAATTGCTTTTTATTTGTGGTCGTAAAGCTGAGATGTATGGTACAAGCTGGCATCCGCAACAAAAAAAGGTAAGGATTGAATATTAATATTCTGGTATAGACTAGCATTTTTACTTTTTTGCAATTTCCCTTATGGTTCATTCACAGTATAAATTATAACAGGAAACTGTGAGATTGAACTTGATGTTTTGAGGGTTAATTTAGAGTTACAAAATTAACCTATGTCAAAGATACTTTGTTGGGGCGGCATTTTTGTTTGAGAAGGAGACCAATTTACATTAAATTTTATTTTCCAAATGGACGGACACCTTTTCTAAATGGTTTGTCACGAAGGGTCTTTTTGGTCACCATAGAAAATTTCTACCAAACTTAAGTTAAATAATGCCAGGTAATTGCGTTTTGAAAACGAGAAAGTAGTGAACGATGAGTAATAGGACACCTGGACACACCTGTTTAACAAAGCCGCACGTTCAACATGATAAGAAGGCAATATTTTAATTCAATTTCATATTAACAGATTGTTTGCATAGCATACCATACCCTTATTCCAATTGTTTTAACTGTTTTTAGTTGTGGTGATATGGCTGGCAGAGATGGTAAGTAAGACACATAAAGGTAGAGAATGAATTTCCATAATTTTGTCATGCTACTTCGATTATTTTGTTCCTTTTCTAATTTAAGAATGAGTAAATTTTAATTCTTAGCTTTGAATATAAAATTTCGAAGTTCGTGGTTAAAATAGGAAGTGAAGAGGATGAGTCACATCGTCCCGCTTAATTTTGCCTTCATTCGCATGTTTTGACAATTCACATTCACTACATTTATAACTGATTTGTATACCGAAGTTTAGGATATGGATCTTTCTCCATTCCATCTTCCATTCGATGTTTGACTGATCGATCTCTAGGTATTACATTTCAGTTTTTTGACTGGTTTTTTGCCATTTTCCTTATAAAAAATTGAATTGCAGTAAAAACACTTTACCGGTAAACTCTTAATTCCACATAATAACAGCCACGGGTTTCGTCTTTAAAAATTCGTTTTCCTAACAGATTAAATCTTAATTATTATAATTAAGATTTAATCTGTTGGGACACGTACATCGCTATGTCTACATCTTAATAAATATCACTATATTATGTAGGTGTGGCCATATTTTTGTTAGTTGTGTAAAACTTTATTGTTTATAACACCATTAAATTATCATTATTAACGAGCTCCTAGCGAGTTTATAATTTTGCGGTGTCTGTCCGTCTGTCCGTCCGTTAGCACGATAACTCACAAACGAATGGACCGATTACGATGAAATTTTGCAGGTGGATTCTTTATCAAATTTGTACATCGGAGTTCGTGAATTGGCAATGTAGCCCAAAAAATAAAGAAGGCCCTTTTTACATCTCTGTGAGTTATGATCCGAATTGCATGAAATTCAATATGCGTATAGCTTTAGCTATATAAAACGCAATCCCAAAAATTGGGCCCAATCGATCAACATTCACAGTGCCCTTTTCGCATCACGACCATTTACAAACCGCGGATAGCAAACTTTCTTATTTATGAAGGTATTTAAATGAAATTTGATAAATATGCACTTTGAATAAAAGCAAATTTAACGCCAGTTTCAAAATTTGGTTTTGCGCATGCGCAGTGCGAACTTTTTTATTTATGGAGGCATTTAAATAAAATTCGATACATAGCCACTTGGAATAAAACCAAATTTAACGCCAGTTTCAAAATTTCGTTTTGCGCATGCGCAGTGCCAACTTTCTTATTTATAGAGGGGTTTAAATGAAATTTGATACATAACCACTTGGAATTAAAGCAAATTTAACTCAGTTTCAAAATTTGGTTTTACGCATGCTCAGTGCCAACTTTTTTATTTATGGAGGCATTTAAATAAAATTCGATACATAGCCACTCGGAATAAAACCAAATTTAACGTCAGTTTCAACATTTCGTTTTGCGCATGCGCAGTGCCAACTTTCTTATTTATAGAAATTTGATACATAACCACTTGGAATTAAAGCAAATTTAACTCAGTTTTAAAATTTGGTTTTACGCATGCGCATTGCCAACTTTCTTATTTATGGAGGCATTCAAATGAAATTTGATACATAGCCTGGCTTACATTCAAATCCTCCGGCAATCTATTCTGCAGATTTTGCCTTTGAGAGTACTTTTCTCCGACAAACCGTTTTTGAGATATTCGCGCTAAAGTTTTGACATCACCAATGGATATATTTCTTCCAGATGTCCCAATCGCCCTTTGTGAGTACCCTCTTCTGACAATCCGTTCTGGAGATATAAAGGAATATACCCGATCACGATAAGGGATCGAGGAGGAGGACTATGTTTGGTACAAATTAATTTCTTTCCTTGAGACCTTTCATTAGAGTACCATGAAGTTCTACTCCCCCCTCCCCCCGCTCCACTCCATTGCTACGGTTTTGAAAACGGAAAATTATAAGTAATAGTATGAACCGATGTAGTATTTTTTCTCTAAAAAAAAATCATAGACTTTTGCTCTAAAATATTAGGAGGTAGTGAATTTACTATAAAGAAATTACCATTGAAAATCCCTATGCTGCGTCGCGCTAGGCTCCCACATGTAGATAGGATAATGTGTTGTATGTTTTTATCTGCTCACTATAGATCAGAAAAAAAATGTTTCAAACCCCTCGTGATTCGCGTTACAAATAGTAAAGAAAAGTACCGGGTAATATAACCATATCAATTACGCGAAAACCCGAAGTTCTAGTGTGCCCAGGGCCGAGACTTCAAGGAATAAACAGACAGACGACAACAGAAAGACAGAATAGACAGACATACGACGAATAATTGAGCATATATGCGATAATTGTGTTAACGCTAATAAAATCAAAATCGGTAAATTTCGGTTTTTCTGGCATAATATCTTCCGAAGTAATCAGTATTTTCTGGGTTTCTTTACAACATGATAATAACTGTTTAATTGGTCAATTTTCTATAATTTGACCATCGTAGAATCTTCTATGAGATCATGATAGACATTCTTATCAAATAGTTTATGCTAGCGCGACCCAACCTTGTCTTGCTCGGGTACGTTCTAATTTCAAAGTATAGGTGGGGGCGAAAGGTACAAACAACATTGATTTTTATTTTATGTTGCGCAATTTTTCGCATTTTTTGCATAAAATTTAGTTCCCTCATTTCGGTTTTCCAGCGAAATTTGTAAATAAATAAAGATGTTGCTCTATCAACATAATCCCTTATAACCAAAGAGATGGCATCATATAATCCTGTTTTCGTTTTTTCTGGCACAATTTGCAAATATATGAAGATTTTGCTCTACCAACTTAATCTCAACCTCAATTTAGTTCCTCTTCATGAAATCAAATCTTTTTTTTTTCAACGAAAATAGATAACGTTTTTAATTTCGCCCTTAACCAAAGAGGGATCACCCAAATTTATATGTAGTTCCTGCTCATGAAAGCAAAGTGTTTGTAGTTTTTCCGACAAAATTTGTAACTAAGCGAAGAATTTCCTCTACCAACTTATTCTGGATGCTATCCCAAGAGGGATGACTAAAAACTTTGTTTTTTTTTACGAAATTTGTAAATAAACGAAGATACCTTGGCCAAACAGGGATGGCACGTAATTTAGTTCCTCCCCATAGAATCAAAATAATTTGTCGGAGCTATATTGTAAAACTGGCGTCTTCGCCCTCCCACCTCTCACCAGGGGGTGCTAGAGCAATCATCTAGGTCTCGCCGAGATTTACAATCGCGAAATTGCACCTTTTCCTCTAACTCTAACGGTTTCGGCTCCAGAAAGCGTCATGTTGCAAAATGCGAAAGCCACCCTCCTCGAGAGCAGCGGTCTCGCAACTCTAAAACGAAGGTTTCATCCCGAACGGCACCTCGAAAGAAAGAAAGAAAGAATTTTTCATCTGTGACAGAGATGGGAATTTCCTTAGACCAGTTTCGAGCATTCTGCCGTCTACTCTGAAATAGGTTTTCCTGCAGTTTTCCTAGTTCGTAAGGTAAATACCGGAGCAGTATTAATAATAGAACAATGTAAAACATTCTGCAGAGGCACCTCTAAAAAGCATTATGCGGGTCACTCTGTCACTCTGCAAGCCTGTTGAGGGCGCAGAACAAGAGAATGATAATAAATAAATAAATAAACGTGAAACTGCAGGATTCTGAAAATGCGGTTCATCAAAATATTTTCACCAAGCCACTTGTCATTTGCGAGCAAATTTTGAATGGAAACAATACGAGATGTTTATAAGGTTGAATTTCATTATTAAAAGAGAATTTCTTCCAAAGAGCCATTTCAGTGGAAAACAAACCTGTTGAATGGGACAATATGTCATACTGAAGTAGATAATGTCTGTTCATTGCAATAAGATTATATACATCCCCGTAAATTAAATGTAAAGGATTTTTTCTCCAGGGTAAACACCACCATTACAGAGAATATATTAAAATTATGGCAAATTATTACTTGAATAAACTGACAAAAGCAATGAGTCATGTCAGAAAAGATCGTGCAAGTTTCAAGAGTCTTTGCTCTGAGGCTGCTGCCATCATTAGCACGCACGCTCCGTCTTCCGGTTCCGGTTCCGCTCAGTCGTCGCGCCCTTGCTACCATCTTAACTTAACCCCGCTTTCGCCTAATGCAGTTTGCATTTTTAACTTGATTTATAGAAGCCTTATGCCTTCTAATTGAATATATTTGTTTGTTTCTCTTTTTGAGAGAATTTGTCACGCATTAGAAGCGCGACTTTATTTAAAACAAAAAAAAAACGTTACTTTTAGTTGATAGTGTATTAAAAGGGTTTGAGTTGCTTAATAAGACTTCATGTCAATGTGAAGACAAAGGAGGATAATCAAATCCTCGCACATTCCTAGCACATCCTGGGACGTGCCCGCTCGTACTAACTCTCTTAATTACCACCGTTGAAAGCGACTCCGTGAAAAGTTCCGCTGGCGTAATTACCCGGAATAATTGGCAAGCCTTGTTAGTCCCATGTGATGCACCTCGAAGACAACGAGGAAGCAATAATCTGGATATTTTATTATTTGTAAAAGATCTTTAAATAGCTCCCCGAAAACTACGCTTTTTGTGTGTTTGACTAAAATATGAAGGTGGAGATACAGGTGAACAAAACGCTATCGAGGGTTGTGGCAGCGGACAATGCGCTGAAATCAAATGTTAACAATGACTTCGGTGGAGATATGCGGCGGCTGTTTAGATAGGGGTTAAAATTTTCTTTCACTTCTTTTAATTACTGCCCAGAATAGTCAAAATTTTATCTACGATCCTTCTTATTTTCAATTTTATGACTCTCGCACGTGCAACAAAAATCGAACTTTTCTTTCGCCATCTAAAGTGATTATGCAAAATGTCCGTATGAAACTGTTTTGTAAAACTTAGATAAGATGTCAACTGTCAGTTACTCTTTATTTCTACTTGTCGTGTATATTAGAACCCCGAGGTGGAAGGGGTTAGGATGTTGTGATCCGCAGATTCGACTCACCCGACTGAATTTTGCAGACCTGACTCCATTTCACCTGTGGACGCTTATTTCACCTAAAGTGACCCCTGACCCTGGGTGAAAAGACCCTAGAAATCTGGCCAATGTCGTCTCGTTTCAACTGATGAAATTTCTGCAACTGAAAAAAAATTATATTGGACCTGCAAATGGAGATAAACTAATCTTTGATACATTAAATTCATTGAAATTGTAGCAATTTTAATTACTTCCTGGTATACAGCTAGAGGGGACGGACAAGAGGTACAACGGCAAACTGAGTCGATTGCTACCTGGGAAATTTTCAGCTAACATATTTTCAATTTTATACGACCTTCGCTTTTAGCGGAAGCAGTTTAAATGGTTTACTCTAACCTCATTTTTTAAATCTAAATAAACTACGTTTGAAACATTTTTTCGAAATTTTTGGAAATGATACTCCTTCAGTAAATAAATTGCCTTTTATAAAGCTAACATAAAAAACAGACCCATTATTTTCTGGAATAGCTTAAATAAGGAATTGGCCTTACTATGCAATAACAGTTCAAAAAGTTTATACAGAGTGTCCAGGACTTCATGTCAAATTTCACAGATTCGAAATTGCGAAAGGTTAACTTTTTTTAGCCAACCCGTGTTGGATGGCGCTGTTATGGTCATTTTATTCGTCCGCCCGATGCCTTATCTACTTCCACAGTTTTGAAGATATTTAGATCATTCTTTTTGCATTCGCATCGATGGAAAATGCGCTAAAGTTACCCGCCTTAGGGCGAAAACCTTTTTTATTTTTAATGTATCCAGTGGCTGGGGGGTCCCAGTCACCGGATTGTATGTGCGGATTTATGGCATTTTGTCTACACGTTAATGTTGAATGCAGAACATAATGGTTTTGGATATACACGTTTCATGAAAAAAAGAAAGAATCCCAAAATTTGCCACCTGACGAATCAATTAAAATCGTAGATTTTCAAAGAGACACAAATAAGATAAACGGTCTAATAGCCGATATAGTTCAGAAGAAATTAGAGGACGTGCTAACAAAAAATTCTGGTTTTCATATTCTTTCGAAAATCTCCAAAAGGCTAAACGGAAATTTCGTTGAAGCTTTAGAAGCACATACTACAGCACCATTAAACTTTAAATTCTTTAAATTTGCACCAATTACCTCTGCAGATGTCGAGAGAAGCTTTTCCGTCTATAAAAATATTTTATCGGACCGAAGGCAAAAATTTTAATTGCAAATTTGGAGAAATACATAATTGCTAATTGTTTTTCTGATAATTAGGAAAGGTTTTCGCATTTATATGAAATTAGGTGCGACTTTCTGAACACTTCGTAAACATTTTTTGTGAATTTTTACAAATAAGCCAAGTGTTACTTTGAATCATGCATTTGTGTTGTAATATGATATATTTGAATGTGTGCAGTACCACAAAAAAATTTTACACTTGATTTTTGTTGAGTTTTCGTTAAAATATGTCATTTTAATTGTGTTTTAATGCACCAAATTTATTTTTAAGTGTTTAATCGTGTCCTACGTCCCCCAAAAACATAGTGACTTTTGATTTTCGCCGTTATAAGATCTGTAGCTGCTGTAAAGAACAGATGAAAAAATTTGAAAACTTTTACGGTTACCAAACGAACTAACAAATCAAAAGGCGATCGAAAGTTAAGGAAAATTCTTATATGCAATGTTTGTGTAAATGCATCTATCCTTACGCCATATATACTGAGGTTTCAATAGTTCATAAATAAGAGGCAAACTTACAGCTGCACAACATTAAATACACGCTTCAACTAGTAGACAAATACCTTAGTTACAATAACAACGCCTTCATCAGTTGGAAACTGAAGGGTTAATAGTTCTCGTATATAAGAAACGTTTGTAATCAAATAAGATTTGTTGTAGCTGCGCAACAATAGAAATCAAATATGTTGACATTTCATATAAAAGTGATCTGTAGGGTAAGAATAGTTTGTCCATCAGGAAAGACAAAGGGCTGCGGTGTAATGGCCTGGAACCCTGATGATAGCTGCTGAACCCAAACCTGCTCCTGACAACACGCACTTAGTTTGCTTGACAGCTCGGTCTCGACAGCAAAACAATGCCAGTAAACATCGCATCGATCGGAAGGGTTGTAGCTTTAAATCATCTTAGAAATACGTATCAATGCGTGCGATTTGTGTTGGGACTTTCTCCCTTAATTACCTACCGAAATGTCGCGTTAATTAGCTTTCTTATTGTAACGGAAGGGTTTTCGAAGAGTGATACGAAAAGAAAGGACGAAAACAATGAATGGACATGTCCACGTCCAACTGGACCTTTCAATCGTCGGTACATCAAATAGATTAAAGATACCGTCTATCCCAACATCTATGTTCGAGCAATAGGGGAGCTTTCAAAATCAACCGTGCCTGTGTTTTAATCTCAAGATTTGCCCGCTCTAGGATGTGCGGAGCTGACGATTTGTGAAATTATTTTTTCGTACAGAATCTCCGCTTACGCTTCGCCAATTTTCTACCTACGCATAAAAGTGGCCCAGATCGTTATCTTAGCTTTGCTAACAACACGTAATCCAAACGCAACTACTGAGTTGGTGTTAAATTACAGTAGGTCACCGCTCCTATTTACACAAATTATTAGAAGGTATAATTGAGGCAGGTAAAAAAGAGAAGAATGAGAAAAGCAGGAACAATTATCCAAGTAGATTACTTAGTCGTTCTCGAACGATTACCGGGGGTCGCTCTTGTTCAAGATTTAGAATATTTTAAGAGGTAATTAGGAGTAATTAATGAACTGCTGAGATTTTTACTAGAAGTGCGAGTAATTAGACTAATTGCTTTCCTATATTTAACTTCGCTATTAAATGATTTTCCAAATTAAAATTAGAAAAGCTGCCTTATAGAATCTAGATCAATTTAGTAGGTATACTTTCTTTGATTATCTATAAACGGCAATATCCGAAGTACCTATAATATTTTGTGCACGAGTTAAAATTTAAAGTTGTACATCAGATTTCTATTTTCCGTCATTTTGTAATCAAACTTAAATGGAATCAACGTTGAAAGTGTGTGCTTTATGGGATAGTGAAGTCAAATGATACTATCATTGGATTGGTTTTCAGGATATATCCATTGGAAGATCGTCCAATTTAACATGGGCGCTTTATGGAGAAACGTCCCAGCAACATCGCGATAAAATGTTGTATTCCCGTCATTTCTGGATGAGATTCTTGTTTCTTAGAAATCCAATGATATAAGGTATAAAGTACCTACTTGTAGTTGGATTAACCTTCGAGATATCTTGAGTTATCTATATCAAAACGGATCAGATCGACTGCAGATTTTTGCAACGCCAATTTTCGTAAAACGTTTCCACAATTTTAACGTCAATGTTTCTGTTTCTCTATTAATTATCTTGTTTATCGAACGTTTATGTATTTTGGGTACCTACTGGTTTTAGCTAGTACCTATTTCATTAGTTCTGGTTCACACCATTTATGCACATTCGTAAGTTGAAGTAAGAATTTGCAATCTTGTAGGTGTAAGTCTGAAAAAATGGTACACAAAAGGACCATAATCTAATTTCAAATTAATTAAAAAACCTTTCTGTCTATCAAGCATTACAGGAGTGAAACCCTGGTGATGCAGATCTGTGGCAACTTGGTACATCTTCTTCATTGTCGGGTAAGCATATGGTTTACTGTACGAAGACCTTGGAAGTTACAATTAAAATAGAATCAAATTGGTACTTACATTGTAACACAGAATGTAGATGAGACAAGCGCTAGAATACAATAATGATTAACAGACAACGCGTCGTTTTTAAACCATCCATAACGGTGCAAAACTGTCGAGCACGTGACCAGGGTTTTTTCGCGGGTTTTTTCGCGGGGAGGTTGTATTTTTTGTTTCTTTGATAGATTCTATTTAAAGGACCTACAATCAAGCCTACAATTGCCGCCTACTTTTATGCTTTACAATTTTGTAATTTTTAAGAAAATTCGCTTTTAGCAGTTTTCACTTGCGCGGATTTTACTTATTTTGTATCTAAAAAATGTCTTATTTTGCTATAACATCGTTAGAGGGCCTACAAGCAATCCCATAATTGCCACTTAAAGATAAATCCATTTTCGGTTTAAAATTTTATAATTTTTACAAAAATCCTACCCACATAGCAGTATTCACCTTCGAGGATTGTAATTTTTTTAAGAAAATTGGCTCTTACTACATAGCAATAATCAATTGCAGGGATTGGAAGTTTATTTGTAGGTACATCAATTTTTATCTTTGATAAATAGATTGTAATTTTTTGCATAAGGGATTTATAAAAGTTGAAATCAAAACACTTGTGCTACGCTATGATAAGTGAGTCAATTTGAATGGCCCTTGTGTTGAAAAATAGCCCAAGAGTGTATCCCCCAAATGTATATAATAATAGATTTCCTTTACAAGTTTAAAATTTGTTTTTCAAAACGTCTGCTACTTTCTGGACAACCCTCGTATTATATAAAACTGGCACAATAAACATCAATTTATTTATTCTTTTTAGTTTTTGGGATAAAATCAAACGTGAACGTTATCAGATTTTACATTACTCGGGGACCATATTCCTAGAACGTAAAAACCGCAGTTATATTAATCAGTTGCAGTAACTAGTTAAAAAAGTTTAATTAAAAGTGGAACACGATGAGTTTCCTGCAATGAACAAGTAGATCATCATTCATTGGAACTTTGATACCAAAGTTTCGGTTATAGATTTTCGCATTCTGCTTGACTTTCTGGTTGACTATCACCGTGAATATTTCTAAGACCGAAATTGTTAGTGCAGGCAGTGAACCATCCCTGATATTGCAATTGGGGAATGAGAAATTGATAGGCATCTTCGACGAATTAAATGTGAAACAATCCAAAGAATGACGACCGAAGGTTTAGCTGAAGTTTCACTTTGGATTATTGTTACCAAAATTTGTATATCATTAAAGTTCTAATAATAAAATTTTCCCTGGTAAAGCACTAAATTTAACGATCCAAATCGAAACGTCTTCTCCGTTGTGCATGTCAAGTCACTTAGGTCGCGGGTTAAGCTGGCGTTCGCGGAAGAACCGTGCCGTCTCATATCCTTACCGCATTAGTCCATTCATGTTAAGGCCAAAACTCTCGCTAACCGTCCATAAGTCCTGTGTACATGTGTTTCTCCGTATTCTTAAATACGGATTAGCCTTCGAAGTATCAATAAGCATGTTCGTGATTTAGGGCGACACTCTTTTAGTTAATTACTCCTTTTCTACCTATTATTGTTTGCGTTTAGGGGTGGGCAAAGATAAAAAATTATGGATTGGTTCAATCTCTCTTGTTCGTATAAATGCGCTGTGGTATCGTATATCAGGTCAATCCAGATAGAACAGTAGATAATCATTACCATGTGCGTTCCTTCTGTAACCGCATATGATCATGGGGTCCAATGCGAAGGTACGTAACTCGCTAAGTTGCGTAAATCACTCAGCGATTCTCAAACTTCAAAGTCAATTGTAAATTTAAAAGTCTGTCAATTCCATAGGACACACGAAGATTGAAATTAAAGTGCTGAAAATCTTAAGTACTGCAAACACAAATTGTAAATTTAAACGGAAAGTCGTAGAAATATTTACAGCCACTGGTTTAAACGTAAAGAGTATCTCACAATCCGACAAGGTCCAGGTGGTTCGTTTTGATTATGATGCAAATTTAACCCCAGGTGTTCTATGAAGGGGGGTGGGGTGTGCCGCTGGGATTTATGATGCCCTTGATCTACTACTACGACGCGTTAAACTCGAAATGAGGCGCTATTATTTTTATAGTCAAATATAAATTATGCAAACAAACATTACATATTTTCCACGTATGTTGTGTCACCTTAGTGCGAAGTATGAAATGAGACTAGTTTTGCAATTCTGTATTAACTGCTTTTTGCTTGAATATTGTACCTACTTCATATTTTGTGGGTAGTAAACCTCTGTAACTACTAAATTAATTAATTGCTTTGTGAACGTTACCGTAAGAAACCATCCGCCCTTATCATTTTAAAGGAATTGACGCAAGTTTAGATAGCGTAAAATCGGACAGGAGGTGTTTTTTATAATAATAATAATAATAATAATATGATTTATTGCCCAACAGAATCATATTCCAATTATAGGACAATTACTAATCTAAGAAAGCACAATAACTAAATACTAATGTCTTAACCGCTAACCTAATAAAAACCAAATTAAATGATATTAAACTTAAAGATTAAAAATAAGATTAAAAATATTCCATCAATCTTTTAAGATCAGATACTGAGCAAGTGTTAATGTCACACATATTAGCAATTTTGTTAAAGTTGCTTACCATAACAAATATAGGTGATTTACAAAGTAAGTTTGTATTGGCCTTAGCACAATTGAAAGTATATACATTACGAGCCGAAGAACGTGGTACATGGAACCGAATTTGGGAAAGAAGAGATGGACAATCTAGGTTATTGTGTAACAAATTGAAGAGAAAGTTAAGGCTTGACAGAGTTCTGCGAACTTCTAAGGAATGTACCTGAAATCGAGATAACAGTAGTTGATGATCAGTACCAATTGCGGGATAAACTCTGTCCAATTTAAACGATAAAAACTTCAGAAACTTACGCTGCACTGCTTCCAGGGTTGTTTTATGGCAGTCATAGTAAGGATACCAAATAAGAGAACCATACTCCAGTTTGGATCGCACATAAGCAGCATATAGAGATTTGATAGCAAAAATATTGGAAAAATCACGACAATTTCTGATAATAAAGCCAAGCATTTTTAAAGCAGAAGCAATAGTCACCGATATATGTTCCGAAAAGGAAAGTTTAAAATCAAATATAATACCCAAATCCGTGACCGATGTACACCGTTTAAACTGAATATCATTAAATTGATAAGGATGTAAAAGAGGTTGAGATTTTCTTGAAAATGAAACTACTTTGCATTTAGACATGTTTAAGTGAAGGTTGTTTTTTGAACACCATTGACCAAGTTTATTTATTTGTGTTTGGAGGTAAACGCAATCATCATTACTATAAATGGATGTAAAAATCTTTAAATCGTCAGCGAATAATAAGGTGTTACAGGAAAGTAGAGAAGGCAAATCATTTATGAAGATTAAGAACAGTAGGGGACCGAGGTTAGATCCTTGCGGAACTCCTGACGTAACCACAGCAGAGTCAGATATGTAATTCTTGTATTGCACACGTTGTAGTCTACCACTAAGGTATGATTCGAACAGTCGGAGAAGCGAAGTAGAGAAACCAATTTTGTCCAATTTGCTCAGCACCAAGCTGTGATCTACTTTGTCAAATGCTTTGGAGAAGTCAGTATATATTACATCCACTTGACCCTGATTATCCAATACTTCCGAAGCAAACTGTGTAAAGCAAGACAGATTTGAGATAGTTGAACGATTTTCCATAAAGCCATGCTGATCTGGAGAGATATAATTTCGAATTTGGGGATAGATTCGCGAATATAATATCTTTTCTAGTATTTTGGCAAAGTTGGAAAGTATACTAATTGGTCTGTAATTGCATATTATAGTTGGGTCATCATTTTTAAACACCGGGCAGATGCGAGCTTCCTTCCAACAGTTAGGGAACGTCGAAGTTTTAAGAGAAAGGTTAAATATTATGAGTACTGGATATATGAAGGCATCTGCAAATTCCTTGACAAGGGGTACTTGTTATACAGGCTGATTCAAATTCGAGGGCTGCAAATGGGGATCTTGGAAACTGTAAGAGATAAGTAGGTAGTTTAAATTTGAAAAAGTTGCGTAATGGGATGCTTAACAAAATGCGATTGATTTATTGAAACTGAAAAAATTTCGGCCACTTTCGAAGATATCCGAAAAAAAAACGAAATTTTGCAAAAGAGATTTATTTTTTACTCAAGTTATTAAAAAGATATTTCAAAATAAATGACGGATTATTATGGCAACTTTTTTCCTTCTACAAGATGATACTTTAAAATTTGAAACCTGACGTTTCGTCTCCAAATAATCATTAAGTTTGTTTTTTCTTATGGAACTCATTTTTACTTTTTGTCTCATTCGATACACCATTTAAAAAATGTAAATATCACTATTTTTTAATAAGAAATGGCGCTATTAATTCTTAAAAACGCAAGAAACTACGAACATACAACAAGACAAAGCTTGCTAGGCAAAAAAGAAGTTATTTTATCAATATTTAAAAAATTGTGATGTTTACATCTTTGGCGCGAGGAAAATTCTGGGAACGAACGTTTTGGCGACAAAAGGAGCGTTTTCCTAAACGCAAATTTTGTCACAGAAATGGAAGGAAAGAATTATTAATTATTGTTAAATTCACCGACCTTTTCTGAATTTAAATTTTTTTTCTTGTAGGTGATCGAATATTCCGGTGGAACCGAATATTCTAAAGAAAAAGTTAGGGGCGCCAGTTTTGTTTGGGGGGGGGGGGCACTTATTTAGCTCGTAGTTTCTTTTCAACGTTGTAGTGCAAGCTCTCGGCAAGCGAGTAAGTATGGCAGGGGAGAATTTTCCATGAGAGTGAATCTTCCAGCCTAGAGTTCTACCCAGACGAATATTCCGGGGATGAATTTAGTCATGCCTGATGATGACATTTTAGTAGAAGATTGGATTTGATTGAACTTCAGTTAATTATTTCTTACTATACATGTAAATGCAATACTTACTAATTGGCTATGCTTTTTCGGAATCGAGTGTTCAAAAAACAGTATAGCAAGAGAAACTTATGACACTATTGTACAATAGACGTGAAGATTTTGAGTTCATTTTTATTTAAAAACAGCTGGTTCAAATCTTTCATTCTGTTCTGGATCATTTATTGTATAGTTTCAGTTGCTCGCTTTGTGAAAATTAGTAGTAGTTTTTCGATGCCACTAAAACCTACAAAAGGGGGTAACTATGTTCAAAACACTGAAATTACCATACCAGACTGTACAAATCTTTCACCTTCGCCAATGTAAATACAAGTGTCTGATTATTCATGTGACAATGATGAAAGTTCCTCTTCCTACTAGGCGATTGAAAAAATTGCCATCGCTCGAGCAAAAAACTGCAGAGGAACTGCACTCGTACTGGTGCAAGTAATCCATTAAGAAATGACATTATTCCGATCTGACTTTATTTCTGCGAATTTGAAACTTGCGGTGTTTCTTGGCCGCACGGAAATACTAGAACCTATTAGTTTTCTCAGCAGTCAAGAAACCTAAATAAATTATTTTTTAAACGCCCCCACCACCCCCTTAAGCATAACCCATATTGACGTAAAAATCTTAAATTAAAATTCCCTACTTTGATACCTCTCTCCTCTCGCTTATTAATCATGCTTTTCACTGGTAAAAAAAAAGTAGGGCGAACTTAACTTTTACACCAGTGTGGGCTGTGCTTACGGAGGTGGTGGGGTAGTTTAAAAAATAAGTCATTTGAATTCCCCCTGCTTTTCAAAGAAACAGAATTTTTTCATGTTTGCACACATAGTTTCAATAAAATTCAAATCTACATTCATTTCTAGCATCAGAAATAGTAGTAGCGATATGAAAAACTGAAGTTTTTTTTTATTGCTAATTTTGAAAAATTGCAGCCAACCTGGAAACTTTTTCAAAACTTTCAGCGGTCAACCAAAAAATTCGTTAGATTTTCAGGATTCGATTATAAAAAAAGAACACTCACTTATCTTGAATATTGAAATTTTTATAGAAAAATTGACATTATGTCAAAAATTATGACAGATAAGGTACTTAAATC
The DNA here is from genome assembly GCF_008802855.1 of Photinus pyralis. NCBI lineage: Eukaryota > Metazoa > Arthropoda > Insecta > Coleoptera > Lampyridae > Photinus > Photinus pyralis. The sequence continues at coordinate 23,064,591 of NW_022170596.1, read as the reverse complement.
CTAATTGCGTTGAAATCAAAATAAAATAGCGCATTTAGTGTAGCATATTAAAACATAAGTTGCAGAAGGTCGCCTGCTCTAGCACGAGTTCAAGTTTAAAGAATGAACAAGTGCTAGAAGACCTTCTGCACCGAATGTTTTATACTGTTTTCTATGTTGAGCCCTTCCATTTTAATTAAAAAGAAATGTATTCTTAACTTCTCCCTAGAAAATGTATTAATAACTTAGGTTGGTAACACTGCTTTCAAAATTTGAAATTAATCGCCCGCATAATTTATTTACTAATATCTCTTCGTCGTGCTGGTGGCTGCAGCAATAATAAATTGGAAATGGAAAAATATTCACATTGAAAAACGAGTTTTAATATATATTAAGGTATTGTTATGGTACCACTTCTGGTATTTACGGAAGCGGTGCCATCTTGGAATTATTGTGTTTCAACTGTCAATGGTCGATTATGGCTGTAAACTAAATTTCAAGTTTTTTTTATTTCATCTGCAAGTTCAAAAACTTCTAACGAACCCGCCACGAGAGTCTCCTTGTATAGACATCGCGGTCCTGGCTTCTGCGAAGGGTCTTTCTAAACTCAAAATAGTAGTGCTCTGGTGGTTAAAAAAATCACCGCTCTTGCCGCCCTTCTACGGTGCCGCCTGATGCAGCTATTTTTTATTGGCTTTTTGAGAACGTGTATCTACTTAAAAACGGTTGATAATTCGAAAAAAAGCGGCGAGAACAAAAGTTGCAGATAATGTAATGAGGTTTCATTGACTATAAGAACATTTTTCCCCATAATAAACCGTTTACAATGTATAAGCGAAAATTCAAAAATTACCTTTTCCCCACCTCCGCCCCTCGGGTCGCCACCTAGGCGTCAGGACTTTTAGTACGTTCATTACCCAAGCACTCTGAACAAGTCTCTGAATCCCTTATGTACCTGATGCTCATGCACTCTACACCCCCAAATAATTGGAGTATAAAAGCAGAGTATTAAAAGTAACACTATGGGGATACTTATATTGAAAAAAAATTAGTTTTTTAGGTGTACTTAAAACCGAATTAAGGGCAGGTTTAAATGTAACTACAAGTTATATAACAAACTATATTTGTACACAAGGGTCCAACGTGGGGATTGTGTCATAATCTAAAGGGCCTAATTTAAAAAGACTATAAAACCACATAATGATTTTTATATTAAGAACAAAGCACGCGAAAGATGTAAAAAGTTAGGTTAAGAATACCAAGGGTAACAAAGGAAACTACACAAGTGCTCGCCCGTCAGATATATATACCATTATACCTACAGGAAAAATTATTTTAAAGTTTTAAAGTAAATTTTGATTGAAGTTAAGAATTTCGTTAAGTAATTTATGGGGGGTTTTGAGTTTGAGGTAATTTCACTTATTTCTAAAAAAAATAAGGTTCTGACTTTTGTCGCAGATCTGAGATTCGGTTATCTAATATGTGGGTAGCAAAGGAAGATTTTATTGAAGGGGGTGTGTTGATATTTTTATGTCTTACTAACCTATCATAGCACATTTTATATCTGTGATACGCGGGCATAAAGTACCACTTTATGCCCTAGGGCATTAAGTATCACCATAGTAACTCATTTATACTTAATGACCAAACAAACAAATATTTGCAAGTCATTGAAAATTAGAAACATCAATTATTAATCGTCAATACCTACTAAATCACAAGATTGGCCTTATTTCGTATAGTTTCTGGAACTTCTTGCTCATTCACGATGAATTGAATTATTTAAAATTACGTTTGACGTTTGGATGGTTTCAATCACATTAACAAATTCGAACCACGCATACTCGATCAAACATAATGAATTATTTTGTAAACGAATTTTGACGAAGAAAACTATTTGTAAAACATAAAATTGTGTATGTACCACGGGCATAAACTGATGTTTATACTCTCGGGCGACTAAAAAGCTCTCGGGCCATAGGCTCTCGAGCTTTTTAACTCGTCGCCCTCGAGAATATAAACATCACTATTATGCCCTTAATACATAAATAACTATTACTGTTAGGACTATAATGTTCTTGGATTCTGCTGGAGCATTCTCTACCAGTTTGGCCAATCAGAAGGACGCGCAAGCTTTTAAACATCACTTTTTTCGGTGAGGAGGATGGGGTCGTTTGTATGGGAGATGAAAGTCTTGACGTTATTGTTGGCTTTAAAAATTATTATTAAAGAGGATTTGGGATTCTAAGTTGCCAGTTGGAAAGGAATATTTCGGCTAATAAAGGGGAAAGGTTATTACCCATAGGCAGGCTAGATTTTTCGGTGTATTGGGTATTATTAAAGTCAGGATTAAAGTACACAACATTTTGTATTGGGCAACAATCTAGACTATTTATAAGGAATTCACAAATGTTACCAGGGGCCTCAGAATTGTAAAGAAATTGTTGGATGGAAATTTGAATTGGAATACTTATAGTAGGTACACTTATTTACTTAGAATGTCTCTGAGATACGCGACCAACTTTTGAAAAATAAAAGCAAACCAGCAAATCAGATAGGTATCTATCTAGGAAATATGTTGAAAATCCATCTCTTTATTTACAATAGGTATCGAAAAAACACTAACATTCAAATTTTTTGTAAAAATGTGTAATTTTGTGCCAATTAATACTTTAGCAATCACTTTTCACTGCTTAAACTGGATGAATTTGGGTCCAATTAATATACCTACAAGGGACTTTTTGGTTATTTTTTTAAATCCTCTGTACTATGGTGTAGGGCTGAGGCAAAGGCAATTGATGCCTTAGATAGATGGGAAAAAAACGCTTGTAGCAATTTATTTAACATAAGTACCTATAATTAATTAAATCCAGCATATCTACCTGTCTTATATAGAAACCATAAATTTGTGTATGTACCTACTGATGTTAAATGAAAAGTAATTTTGTGTGTGTAAAGATCTTCTGGAGCAATGTTTCTATACTGGGTTGGTAATACGGTTTTTTTCTTGGAAGTACCTAATTTACCTGGAAGAGGGTTTCCTTAAGGGCGAATTCACTGGTGCAAATAAATAGAAAGGAATGTTAAAATTGAGCACATAGCACTTATTTCTGGGGTGCACTCATCAACGTATATAGAGCAGTTCTGCACATGAATTTCAGAGAGTAGGTAAGCTTTCCACGAGGGCGTATTTCGAGGGGAGAAGGGTGGTCGAATTTTCCCTAAGGAGAGTGCGAACTTTCACGAAGAAAATCTTCCGGAGGTAAACTGAGGACAAACATACCTGGAGGCGAATTCTTACACGCTGAATTTTAATTTTATCATACAAAAAAAAGGGAAATGTGTCTAGTAGATAGTTAATCCAAGACGGCTTTTCTTTAGGTCCAGTGCTTTATGGTCGAGGTTAATTTTTTCCTGGAAGCATTTCGTGATTAGCGAAAATATCGGCGAGGATGAATATATATTATAATTTCTATACCTAGGGTTGTTAGGGACGCGAAATTTGTATTGGGGGCAACGTCAGAGGCAAATCGTGGCGAATGTTATTGTTGAAAAAGAAGTTTGAATTTGATGATTCATAGTTTATTTTAGGGGCTGGTTTCCTACCTGAAACTGCATTTTCTTTTAGTGCATACTTACCTGGCGGGCAAAGCATTCAAATGAGGACGTGTTCGTACCTATATGATACATCAAAATAGATTGATAATACCTGTAAGTAGGTATTTTGTGAATTATTAGGTATGTGCAATGATGACTTTACCATGTTTACCCTCTGTTACAAGTATAACGAACGCAAAAATTGTCTAGGAATATTTTAAAAAAATTCCTGAGTGGAGGTTTACTGGCCCAAATAATGCTTCTAAATAGATTCGTTTTTTTAAGATAGGTAACTACGGTTAAGATTTCTAGGAGGATGAAAAATCTTCCCGATAGATTTACTAGAAAGATTGGCGATTGATGTTTAGTAAACTTTCGTCAGTTTCCTAGTAATACCCATCCCTGGAAAACTGCCTACCTAGCTCACATAATAATGTGATTCAAAAAAGATTTCTAAAGAAATTTGTTTTTAAGGCATTGGAAACAAGGCAGTTTCTACAAAATTAACCGTGGGGTTTGCAGTAGCATCTCCATTCCTAGAATTGTCATTGAATGTACTTAAGTATACTTAGTATTTCAGGAATAAATTTTTATCTACATTTTCTGGATAATAGATACTATCAGATATAAATGTAATAAAAAAAAAATTAAAAAACCTAACGCAGTTCGAATTCGATCACAATTCAAAGGATTGTGACGCCATTGCCATAGAGTAAACATTTAAACAATGTCATTTACTCTATGCTATTGCTTACTTCATGCATAGGGTTTACTCTATCCTTCACGCCGGTAAAAATCCTTCCCGACGATTTCTAGGGCGATCTGTATCAAGTTTTTGGAATTCCTAAGATCACTTCTTGAGTTTCCGAAAAAGATTTCAAAGACGTTTTCTGAAAAACTTCAGGGAAGGCGTTCCTAAGGAAATTCCTAGAAATATTCCTAAAAACGTTTCGGAAAGGCATCTAATCTCTTGAGACTTGAAGAATATTTCCAAACTTCCTATACGAAGCTAGACTTTGACAAAGACCTACGCGATTTACGGCGCTGTTTTTAAACTTCGTGGTCCCTTCGTCCACTTGGTGTATTTGTATAAACGTCACTGTAAATCTCACAGTCAAACGCATGGTTCCCCTCAATAGCCTTCTTCGTCCCATACCGACTTCATTCTTTACCGTACAGGTCTTCAGATTATAGTTACTGCAGGTCAACCGTCAGTGGAGATTTAGCAAATGGGTCGGTACTTTTTTGAGAATTAGGTATATTCGGTAGACGCTGAGAGGGATTTCAGTATTTATTTATATCGAAAGGACTTTCATACTTGGAGCTTTTGTTTGAACATAATTTTTCCCCACAAAAAATCCAAGTGTACACCTAGAGAGTAGAGTTGTAAAACATTTAAAGTTAGTGCAATTTGAAAAAAAAAACAGGCCGTTTATAATTATTGTGATTTAAGGATGATGCAGTTCTCTCGATTTATTGATGATGCAGTTCTCTCGATTTATTACATCTGACCTATTTTGTAGGCGATGTAGTTTACTTAATGGGAATAAAGGGAAAACGCGCGTATTTTGAACAGCGAGGTGATAAAAATCAATTAAGTACGTCTGAGAGGTAAAAATGTATATACCTACTGTCCTTTAGTATAACAAGCGTAAAGGGTGTTCTGCTTGAAGTTGGCGGTATTGGTAATCGATGGAAGCAGTGAGTGCGGCCTATTGTTGTCAGCGGCCATTGTTAAAGCTCTAGCCGAGCCGGAAGTCGCTTGGGCCATACGGACGCGGACGGAGCGCCGTGCCACTTTGTACGTGCGTCTTATCGCTGGAGACCATGTGAAATATGCCACATATAAAAGGTGAAAACTGTTGACGACAGCTTTATATAACGAAATACATTTTTTATATCGAGCATAACGATAAATTCACCTTTTTTATCGTTACTTTAAAAACTACTTAAAAAAGTAGTCCGTTTGCCTTCCTGTCGCAGAAATGGCGAGTTATTAAAACCGAAGGAGGGAAATTTTTCACAAATTCCTGTGTGCATCAAGCGAAGTAGTTTAAAGGGAATTTCACCCTTGAAAAATGCACGTGAGCTAATGTTGGGACCCCTAACATGAACAATGGAATCTGTATTCCAGCAACCCTTCGCGTTTGCAACCGTAAGGGCTACAATAAAAAGCTTCTAATTCGGTCACACTCCCATTGGTCTTGCAAGAAGTACACGGATTTTTGCACACCTGGACTGAGAACTGAGACGGGATTTATGTATTAACCCAGAAAGTGGTTCTTGCACCCTCTCGGTACAGTACCGTACATGTTTTTACACTGTTTAATTTCGTCGCGAAGGTCTTAAAACTTTCTAGCAAAACGTAAAGTTAGTGAAGCGTAACTTCAAACGACCGACGTTCGCTTCCCCAAAAAACTAATTAATTAATTTTAAGTCTTGAAAGCGGGCCGTGATGTAAATTTCTACGCAACCGTCGTCGGGTTAAAAATTAGCTTAATTTTTATAAAACGGGAAAATGTGGAAAACTGCCGGCGCATTATCTCACATTCTTAAATTTTCATCCGTTGCCTCGCAACATTTACCCTTGCCGGAGTAATTTTAGTTAGTGAAACGACCGTGGATGTGCGCCACTGTAGCGAGGCGTTACAGTCCTTAGACCGCCCTTTGAACTAGGAGTGGCTTTTACCCTACCTAAAGTTTTAAAAGGACTTCTCTACTACTTTCCTATTTCACCAGATATATTTGCACCGAAACAAACTGAAAACGGGCATACTTTAGATGTATCCTGCGTTGTATAGGTATATATGCCACGTTTCTCATTAGATTATTCGAATTTAAATTGGCACAATTTCGGGGTTTTTACAAGACAGGGGCCTTGCAGTTTGTGTGAAAGTGATATAATCGATGATAATGCTCCCTAAAAAATCAACGTTCCCAATTTTACTTAATTTGTCTCATCGGAGTTTGGTGTCATATTTTTTATCCTTGCAATTCTAGTATTTCACTGATGTAGGTACCTATATCGCTCTTTATGTACACTTTCACATTTTAGTCTTAACGTTCCATGCCTTTTCATCTTAGGAAATGGCTGAATGATCTATATTCATGGTACCACCATTATATTAATATATAAATTTGATTTTATTCCGCAATCTGAGTTCGTTTTGGATTCCTTTTTCCAGTACTGGATGATTAGATGACATGTATTTTTATACCATCATATAAATATAATTTAATTAACATTACTTCACATATATACCAAAATATCCTTTCTTCTTTGAGGTAGCTGAAGACACCTTTTGGCAGCCACAAGCATTCTGGGAATCAATAGTTGGTTTTCTGTAGGTACCTGGCATAACGAGTGTCTTCGCACAAGATGGCTGTAGTTACCGGCCTCGTTTTTTGACAGCGGGCTGTCTCGCGGAATGGAAAAAAAACTTGAAACTACACTCTCTTTCCATTTTCCTATACGTTGATTATTGAATTTACGAACTGTTTGAAATTAAATTCCAATCAATAGATCCCTACATCCTCCATACCTACCAAAATACTCCTAATACATCTAACTAAAACCGAGAAACGTGGAGCCTCAACTTCATTGGGTCGGGTCCATAAACACTTTCAAATGGTAGGTAACCTCGTATTTTGGAAGTGTTCAATGTCGGGTATCAACTAACGATCATTACTCCTTTTTTTACCACATAAGGGCCTCGATATTTAATCACAAGCCCAGGGTTGGTTTCGACATTAATTATGACGACAAAATCTCCTTCCTTATAAATAGAAGGTTTTTTATGTTTTTTTTTGAACCTTTATTCAGCTTTTCATTTTTCTCTTGTGCCTCTGCTCGCATAACGTCTAAATCCAGGTTATAATTAAAAGAGGAATCTAATTTGACTTTCAAAGGGTCATTGAAATCTTCCCCTCCACATAATAATTGATCTGGATATCTACCTCGTACTTCTGCAAAAACTATTCTTGATAGCAAATTCTACCTTCGGGAGGACCTTGACCCATTTTTTAATTCTTAAGGAAGGTTTTGACAATATAGGGTTCAAATCACGAATGATCCTTTCAATTTACCCATTAGATTTTGGTCATATCCTTGCAATTAGTGTGTGAGTAGTATTTAGGGATTCTATAAATTGTGTAAATTCAGTACTCATTAAGCTACTTCCACGATATGAAATTATTCTGTTGGGTTTACTAAAATACTTGACTTCTTGGGTTTTAGTCGTTTTTCTCTGAAATAAAACAGATCCAAGGGTTTTGTAAGCAATGCAAACTGATTAATCAACTTTCTAAAATAGGAAACTAATTTATCTAACCGAAGTTCCAGTTTAAGAACGGCAGCACGCCTAAAAACTTATTTAAAATTGATAGATGATTCTCAATTGTTTCCGTGGCTATTAATATGTCATCTGAGTATACTAAAATGCTACTATCTTGAATTAAATCGCCAAATATTTTATGGATACACCGTTGGAATACTCGAGGGGCATTAGTAAGTCCAAACGGCATTCGTAAAAATTCGAATGAACTGTGAGAGATAGAAATTCTGTAAAGAGATTACATATCAAATCTATATTCAAAACACAAAATAATGCAATAGTTGAATTGAAACTTAATCGGTTCAAGCTTCAAATGGCAAAATCCACACGAGATAAGAAGATGGTGAACGGAAAATGGCCGTACGTACGTATACATCCACTATGAATTCAATTTATAGCCTCCACATAGGAGAAAAATGTATCTCGATCCAAAACTAATTCGAGATCAAAAATCCGGTGAATCTCTGGAAATAATACTTACCTATACTTCAAACTAATGCGCCATTGAAATTTTTAACGATGCAACGAAAAAAAGTGAAAATTTAATCTCACACGCGGGTCTGAATCCGATTTTAATTAACAAATATAGTGAACCTCAAACAAATAATGCAGTAATACTGAACTAATGATAATTTATGTATAGGTACCGGAGAAAATAATACTGTACCCCAAATCCTATTTAAATGTTTTCTTCCAACAATTCATCTGTGTTAATTTATATCAATCTTACAAACATTGGTTTAGTTTGGTAATTATCAGAGCATGTTACAGATGTGTATTCAAATGCAGAATTAGGTACGGTCATTGACAAAAGTAATGATCGCCTGATAGCTAAACAACCAATATGCCTATCTTAATTTGCTGGTTCGCATTTCCCAGTTGCACAATACAGTGTGATTCAAAACCGATTTTTTTAAAAAAAACTTTTACACTCTCCGTATCTAGAAAACGAAGCAAGTTAGGACATACAATTATATGAAAAAAGATTCTATTTTTGGCTGGTAAATACGCCCTTAAAATACTTGCTCTCAATTTTGAATCACCTTGTACATTCAAATGTTGGTTGCGTAGGCTGCAGGATTTACCTGTTCGGCCATCATTACTTTTGTTAATGACTGTACATATTTGAATTTTTCTGAACGTGTTTTTCTTGGCTACGAATCATTCGGCGAGGGAAATATTTCTGTGGGGTGCGTTATACTAAATGCCAATTTTGAGGGGCGTAAGATACGCAGGCGGATATTTCAAGGGCCTATTTTCCGTGGCAAATGAATATTCCGCGGAAGAATCTTCCAAGGCACCTATCTCGAATGCGAATTTCTTGAGAGTAGAGTTTGGGGACCAAAATTTCCTGCCATTACAACTTGATGAGAACTTTAGCATGGGACGATAATCAAAAGTGCAGTTTAAGTTTGAGATCCGTGCACCTCTGACATAGTTTACAGATTTGTCGAGTTTCCATTTAATCAGCCCTGTTTCAGTAGTCAAAACACAAAAGCTCGTACTAGTTGCATTGGGAAACGAGGTTAAATCTTACAAACTTTCCACCTCCGAAATGATTGCGAAAGCGATTGCATCAAGGGCAATATTTGAATTGATAAAATCAGTACAAGCATGTGGACATCCCCCATAGCGATAGTAACAACAGCGATAAACAGCCGGAATCTCGACCACTAATATTTTTATGGGTGATCGGAGATACCGATGGGTCAGTCCTTTCGCTATTCCGGCTAATCGTTTCCGGACATACATCAAGCGAAGTCTCCAGACCCGGAGCCGCATAATTCCAAGTCTCGCCGGAACTGGACCGGATTACCGGAAGCCACGTGTTTTATTAATATGGGGCATTTAGAGAGATTTATTATATTTGATAGTGGAAACTTTTTCCCTTATTTTTTCCAATCGGCAAAAGATATATTAGAGTAATATAAACGTTTCTTAATGATAGATTTAGTAACGGCAATAAATTTTCGAAGGAAATTAATTTTTCCTTAAAAGATAATGAGAGGATATTTCATGTATCGAGCCGACGTTGTGTATTGGAAAGAAGTACGGAATGTCGCGTTTAAATTGTGTTTATAAAAAGGAAAAGAGTAAGTCAAACTCCACTTCCCCAAAATAGAATACTTCTTTGTGCAATTGAATTGACATGGATCGCTTTGTTAAGCTCAATACGTCACTAAAATAACCCTTACGGCTGGCGTTTTACAGTACAGCTCTGACTTTTTCTGTTATGGTAAATACAAGAATGACAATATTATTATGGTAATTCTATTAAGGATTGTCGACAATAGTACAACCTGTTGACTTGAATTGAGAACATTTCACGGACAACAAAATTATTTGATAACAAATGTCGACGCGACAACAAAAGATGCCGGCAAATGTGTCGGATGCAGCTTTTTGTTTTCGGAGACCTGCGGTTTCAGCGTTGTTTCAGATTGTGGTAATGTACTTTTAATATGCCAAATTATGAATGAAATTTTCATCATTTTCTTCCCGAGTTAAGTAGAAAAACTATGTCACCTCTCGTCAAACCCCACCAGTACATAAAAGGGAAAATTTCGAAATTAATTAACTTGGTATTAATTATATTACGTGCTTTATTCAAAAGCTGTTGTGTATAAAAATATTTGACATAACGTTTATATATGATATTAACTATATAATTACAAAGTTTGTTCGTGACAGAACTGCAATTCTAATTACTGCACGGCTTAATAAAACACACCGTAATTATTTCAGAAAGCTGTTCGTTCAGACCTCCATTCGTCCTACAGTTTAGAATTTTTCAGTCGTAATAAATGTTCCCGTTCTATATTTTCCGTTTGTGAGTGACAGCGCTTAATAAACTTTAACGGCTGAGTCACGATTTTATAGTGTATAGATGATGAAATTTCTGCTAATCAACGTGTTGTAAAATTTATTGAAAAATAATTAACGTCAGGATTTCGGTGAAAATATTTTAATTACATTTCAAGCTTAGCTAAATTTTTGAACCGTATCAGAAACAATCGCGTCTTGTTAAGATCTCTTTTTTGTAGATATAAAAAGTATTATTCTTATAGTGATTTTAGTAAGTGAGTACCTGTCTTATTTGGTTTTTGCACTTGTTAAACGTAGAATACAAAACAAATAAAGCACGTTTATACCAGGTTTAATTATATAGGTTAATGCCTTTATGGCGACTAACTTAACTTCTCAAAATATGTCAGCCTTTGGTATAAGGTCATTCACTTTACTGCATTGACTTTTTGATCAAATACGATATTTTAGTCATTGATGTCACTTTTCGACCGTTATTTTGCACCCTTGTGAAACTGTTGGCGAAGATAACATCATACTTTGCGATGGCTCCGAAACATGGTTTCATGGATTGTGGGTCGGAATCTCAGATGAAGAAATCTCGCTGTTTTTACACTTATCTTAACGATCCCTACACTCTACTCCAATTACAAGAGAAACATCCTACTTTTCTGTTCTATGGAAAGGATACTCTATTTTCGACAGTTGGTGGCCAATTGGGGCCTATGGCATTCAGTTCAGCTATTCACTCAATCTTAATATCTTTGGAATCAGAGCTAAGTATGTTATACTTATATGAATCAATATTAAGGGATTTTTAAAAAATTATTGATAACCATAAAGCCATAAACTTGATCTGAAGGTTAATCAAAATTCAAATTGGGTTCAATCCAATGGCATGTGCGTGATAATGTTGAGAAAACCTGGTATGGCCTTTTTTTCTGTTGCTTCTCAATCCACTCGTATACCCTTCTACGCGGTAGGTCACTATCTCCATATTGTGGACAAATCCTACGGAAAATGTCAACTCCTGACTACAAAAATCGGACCACCCCTCTTTGTTCAACCTTGGTGCATACTGCCAATCGAGTGGGCATGTTTATCCTGTGACAGCAACAGCAAAATTGACAACAACAAGGTGGCACGCTGTTCAGGATACACTAAGTACAGCTTCGAAGAATGCATGCGCAGAAGGCAGCGTGACAAACCCAAAGATGTGTATGGAATAAGTGCGGATAATTTTTGACTCGCCTACGTATATCTGCCATTCTATTAATTGTGTTTATGGTCAATATTCTCCTACTTTTCACCACATAATCTGCATTTTATTTTTCTTTTGCATTTTCCATTTACTGTCTCCTCATTTTAACATTTGAGCCTCGCGTTTATTTTTTAATCTCTCCTCATTTCCTTCGATCTTTCAACACGCACCACGTTATCAATTCATTACACTTTCTGTCCCCGTAAATTCTCTTCCCTTTCCACTTGTATGTCTCGGTCTCTTCTTGTTGATTATGTTCCATGCTTTCTTCTCTTTTTCTTCTTTTCTCTATTTATTCTCATCCGTGTCCTTTCCTTTCGTAATATTTTTTTGTTCTCTCATTTTTCTTTGTGTCTTTCTTGCGTCTTTTTACTATTCTTCTTGTTTTTTTTGCATTTTCGTCTGATTTGTAGTTCGATGTTTGTTTATTCGGTGAAGCCAAACACCTACTTGTAGTATTTTCTTTGTGATCCTTCCAGATCCTCCCGTTCCTTGCGCCCTCACATTTCTGTTCCATATATCTACCTCTTATCAATCAAATAGAATAGGTATTTTATTATTCCAAACTTTTTCTATTATTTCCTTCCTCCAATTCTTCAATTCCTGTATGTTTGCTCCATTATTTCTTTGCATACAGTCCTCCAGATATTTAAATTTTTTCTCTGTTGTGCTCTCTCTATTTCTATGTTACCTCCCACTTACTAGCTCTCACCATCTTCGATTTTTCAACAATTGCGACGAACTTTCACCGGAAGCTCTCGAACCAACGGTGGATTTGGTTCTTCTTTCACAAAAAAAATAAACGGTATCATAACAAAAATGAAATTGTACGAGAAAGGAGAATCTAGAGCTAATTTACAAGGCAAAATCTGTAGACGGTGATGGCGGCGATAGTCGGCGGGAAGGCGGCAGGAAACGGCGAAACGAGAGTGCTTTGGGCGCGGGCGCTAGCAGAAGTTTTCGATCTCTCTTGTTTTTTGACAAGATGCGGTCGGCGATGGTTAGCCCCAGGTAACTCGAATGGAGAATGGCGGTCCAAAAAATTCTAAAAGTCAAGCGGTAGGTGGCTAGTGGTGAATGCTAAAACAAAGTTAAAGCGCACAGTAAATAATCGGATTCGCTAGAAGTTTCTACGAGAAAACAAATGCAGGGAAGCGAGACTATATCTCCCTCCCCTTATAACTAATGAAACGGAGAGTAGCAAAAAGGTTACCTACCTTACAATTAGTTTCGATTAACCACCAAGAGATCCAAAAGGCAAAAGATTTTAGTTTCGGTCAAACTTACCGTTTTGGTAAATCACCCTAAATTAAGCGTTTACTTTATATAAAATTGGGCTATGCCACGGGCGCGCGACGGTTTTTCCAACCGATACAGCATATTCGATTTTCTACATCCAAAAATTACAACTTTTTTAATTAATTACCTCCTTCACATGCGTCTTAAAAATACGGGACCGGTGTCAAAATTTAAATTTTTTAAGTGCGACAATATTGATGTTGAATGAACTGCCAAATCCACTTAGAAAACATGACCTAATGAAAAACCTTACACAAACCCAGAGAACTTTATTCTTGAACCTGATCGGCGAAACCGGATAATGTTAAAAGAGTCTACCCCATTCAACTAATTTCGGTTGATTATACTTATCTAAACAGTTGGAATGAAATCTCCAAATTCGGCAGTCCAGCAATGCCCTTTTGCCAAGCGGCGTAATCTGTTATCACGTTGATATTTTTCTTAAACTGCACGATTTTGTTGGTTTAATCCTAGATTTTCATATAACATTAGGAAACTAAAATCGATTAATCGGTAATTAACGGACCTAAAACTTAATAAAAGTGATTCTTCCCTGGCAAAAGAGCTTCTGGGAGCTGCAAAAACAATTTAATTATTCCTACAGGAACTATTGTAAACGGCAAATTACATGCGGCCTCTTCAATTAACTCTACACTTTATCCCAGAAGCTCCCATCCTTTCCATTATTTCCTTCATATATGTTTTCGTTCATTATCTGTCTAAAACATCTCTGACTCTTTCACTTCAACCCTCACACTACATCTTGTTTCTTTATATGATTTCTTTATTCCGTGGCTTAGTGTGTTTGTCCATTTTCAAACTCAGCTTTTAAATCTATGAAGGCATTTCTTTTTTCATTAGTCTATGTAGTTCGTTCCTCTTCTCTGTCTTGTGTTTCCTGCCCCTACTTTTCTCCCTTTCTGCTCCTGGGAACTCTATTAGCACCTTTTCCTTTTGTATCTATTAGGATATTCCTTATCGATTCTCTGGACAAACGAATCTGGTATTTCCAGACTTGGCGGAGTGCTTATTTCTTATTATCGTTTTGTTATACCTTTTTTAAATGCAAAACTTTCAAACTTATTTTCATCGAGATATTTACCCTGTCCATCATAAGTTTAAACCACGTACAGTTTGAGTCGCCGCACCCCTAATCCTAGCAGACTTCTCTGTCAAGGTAATGACAACAACAACAATTCAGTGGCACATGTGAGCATAAAAGTACCAAATATTTGAAAGCTAATTGTGATACTGCATTTTCCAGTTTTAATTACAGGACAACATTCAGTGCAATATATTATGAATCTGTCATTATCTCATCAGACATCCAGCAGTCAGCGGATCGCAATAACGATCGATCATTATTAAGCAATCAACATCGAAATTCTAGCTGTAAACCAGTAACGTTTTCAATGCCCATCAACATCATGTCTTCTATAATTTTATTGGACGAATATGGACATATAATTGCATGACGGAGGTTCAGTTGCCGCAACACGCGGTGACTTGCACTTTCGATAATCGCCACGGAATCCCCGCGACACGAAAAATTCTTAATTCGCCAAATCCTTGTGATAAATGAGACTTTTTTTCTCTTAATATCCCCAAATGACATCTTGATATATCCTGTGCTTTTAAATAGTCATAAATAGCTTCGTTACCATAAATACACAACCCATTAAATGTTCTTTCCAGTTCATTTCTTTATGGTTATTTAGAAATATTAATTTATCTTTTAGTACTTCCAAAATTAATTTTTTTAGAACCACATCCATTACGAGTTGACATCAATACAGAGCTAATAAATTATGCAACTCCAAAGACGAGGACGGTACTGGACGGGATCAATCATCGCTACTTACGAAACCTTTACGACCGATAAAAAATAAGAGAGAGTTTTTGGATGTACCTAATGACTCACTGTCATTGACGCGAGAGGAAATTAATTATTTTATTCCTGCTTTTTTTCGTCGTCGGTCCTGTAATCGACGGAACTTTTAAGATTTGATCTCGATTCGGGAAACCGCGAAAGATTCCATTTTGCAAACAGTTTTATATACTCAATCTCGTATTCTGCATAGCGAACCAATAACCGAGACATCTGTCTCTGAGAAAAATCTCATAAAATCTCCAAACACAGTCTAAGCCTTATAAAACACGACGTGGCCTGGATATTGGTGGAAAGGACGTGAGCGAGTTTTCAATATTAACGCTTTCACATTTCAGGATTTTCGTCGTGCTTATGTTTCCACCTACTATAAAATATTAAACAACCAATCTCAGTTCGGTTACAGGGTTGGTTTCTTGTCCTATATAGCACTAACGCATTTCTTTTGTTTCAGGTAAACCTGGTGAGTATGTACCATAAGTAGCGATAGAAGTATGTGCCAGATTCAATTATAATTCCTCATACCCGCGCCGGTAAGTACCCATAAAATCACAAACGTGATCACGTTTCTTAGATTCTTTTAAAATGATACGGTCCTTACACACACATCGTTTGGCTCGAATAACATTAAAAAACACTCGAGTATTACAGGAAAAATAAAACTACGCACATTGCGGTTATATCAAGTGATGTTTGATCCCCAATTCAAGTTCTCACGGGGTTTCGTATACTTTTTTCACTATAGTTTTTTTTCTGGGGAAAGTTTTCTTTTGTATTCTCCTTATTGTTCGTAAAATGCGAGCTATTATTTTGTCTTGTTTGTGCATTACCTGATATTTACAAATGTTGAGGTCAACAAAAAAGAAGTTATGAGGATTTGTCGGCAATTATCATACTCTAACTTTTATTCAATAAACTGACAATGTATTGAACAAATCAATCTTTAAGCCTCTCCGAGATACGTAGGTCTGATTTTCGTATAGAAAAAATATTTTCTTTCAGAATCTATAGTGCAACCCAGTGTAAAATACCTATATACTGAAAAATTTCTGAACATGCATAATAGTATATTAAGATACAAGTGTATAATCAAGTCTTTAAAGCACGCGCAACGAGTTTAAGGGCACGACGCAAAGCGGAGTGCCTTTAACGTTGCAAGTGCTTTAAAGACCAATTATACACGTGTATCTTATAGTATTTTTTATTATACCTGCTGTATAATTTAAAAATAGGAAATATAATGAAGTCATATTGACGTTATACTCGAATACATGTCTAATATTAAGTGGGCTGGGTGTTCGTAATTTCACGATTGCCATGGAAATGTCACTTATTGACGTTTGCTTATAAAAATCATCGTCTTTGTGAATTAAACGATTTCCGTTGAAAAAGATAATACACCGTCCATTAAATCGATTGTTGTAAAATCTAAACAAACGTTGGTAGGTGTAAAATCCAACTCCAGTAAAGCCTATTATAAAGAATATGAAAAGTTGTTTCCATGGATGAATAGGAAGCTACTTACGAATACAGTCTTAAATGCATCCATAATGCTGGCATATATGAAGGAAATGTCAAAGGTATTTAAATCTTCTATATTTTGGTGCATTCATTCAAAACTTTAAAGCAATGCTGCGATTAAAGAGTGGAACATAGCATACCCTAAATTACGCGCGTTTGTGAAAGCTTCAACCAAAGGATAGATACAAAAGCCAAAGAAATGTTCTGCATTTACAGAAAGCGACCTAAGAGGATTTTTTATCTCATCCAGATGACAGTTTCAAAAGTCATACTTGAAGTATCGTTACTTAGCAACTTTAAAGCACGTGTGTTTTAAAGGCCCTTTTTCGCACGCATTTGAGTGTTTAAAACGGAGATTGTGATTCAGGTATAATAAAAAAGCAGTTGATTCAGTGCCAGAAATTGTATAATTAGAATAAGTACTATTGAAAATTTCAAAATTGATTGAGAATGTGTTATTCGTAAATATAAACGTCAATTTAGGGCTTTATGCCACAATAAGTTGAAGAATTTGACCATCATTCAAAGGCCAGTTTAACCATAGAGCCATCAACTGTTTTAGGAAAAAAATAAAAAACGAAAATTTCATTGGGACGAAGGGTAATAAAGGTGGCCCTCTGATTAATAAAAATCACACATTTTGGTCAAATAGAAGCATAAAAAAGTTACGCTTTAAAGAATTGTTCGATGCAACCCAATTTGCAAAAGCATTTTTGGTTGTCTCGAAAACAAGCCCAAAGTCAAAAGCTGATTTCTCGTGAACTATTAATCGGATTTGGGCGTATTTTTTTAATGCAGGTCTATATGCGAGAGCTTTCCAAGGGTCCATGTTCCCAGCCCCCCCAGTATTAGAAAAATTATCAAAGTCCTCGTTTGAGATCGAAGGGACTTCAGCGCATTTTTGTGTGGCAGATCAGTATTCTATTAGCCACTTTCGACTCAACCATCAATAACAGATCTTGTCGAAGGCTACTACATTCACTAACCGCTTCCCACTTTCCTCGTGCACCCGCAATTCGCTTTTAAAGATTTGACTCCACCATCAGTAAGATCGTGTCGGGGGCTACCACATTCCCTTTGACGGTACCCCCTTCCGACGTCCCGTTTACCCGCAATTCGTGTTTGAAGATTTGACTCCACCATCAGGAAGATCGTGTCGGGGGCTACCACATTCCCTTTGACGGTACCCACTTCCGACGTTCGGTTCACCCGCAATTCGCGTTTGAAGATTTGACTCCACCATCAGGAAGATCGTGTCGGGGGCTACCACATTTCCTTTGACGGTACCCCTTTCCGACGTCCCGTTCACCCGCAATTCGCGATTGAAGATTTGACTCCACCATCAGTGAGATCGTGTCGCGGGCTACCACATTCTCTTTTACGGTACCCACTTCCGCCGTCCCGTTCACTCGCAA
>NW_022170596.1:22922861-23046392 GCF_008802855.1 Photinus pyralis | reverse complement strand
TTCACCCGCAATTGGCGTTTGAAGATTTGACTCCACCATCAGGAAGATCGTGTCGGGGGCTACCACATTTCCTTTGACGGTACCCCCTTCCGACGTCCCGTTCACCCGCAATTCGCGATTGAAGATTTGACTCCACCATCAGTGAGATCGTGTCGCGGGCTACCACATTCCCGTTTACGGTACCCACTTCCGACGTCCCGTTCACCAGCAATTCGCGTTTGAAGATTTGACTCCACCATCAGGAAAATCGTGTGGGGGGCTACCACATTTCCTTTGACGGTACCCCCTTCCGACGTCCCGTTCACCCGCAATTCGCGTTTGAAGATTTGACTCCACCATCAGGAAGATCGTGTCGGGGGCTACCACATTCCCGTTGACGGTACCCACTTCCGACGTCCCGTTCACCCGCAATTCGCGTTTGAAGATTTGACTCCACCATCAGGAAGATCGTGTCGGGGGCTACCACATTCTCTTTTACGGTACCCACTTCCGACGTCCCGTTCACTCGCATTTCACTTCTATTGGCGACACGAGAAAGAGAGACAGCGATTCGAGATTCACGAAACGTTAAACCGCGTGAGTTCGCAACGGAAGGTAAAAGGCGCCTGTCTACTTCTCGAAGACGCGCGCGCGCGCCTCGCAAAAGGTCGTTAATTTCGCCCCTATGACAAAAAACAAAATTCCGCCACGCAGGAGTTGTGCGCGTTTACAACATCTTTCCGACGACACCACTTTCAAAAGAATCGGACCAAAACTGTAGTAGAAGATAGGAAAAAACTGAAAAACCTTCACGTTAGTATACTACGCTCGAGGATGACGCCCAGATGTCGCCAACCCCACATCATGTAGCCATGTCCCTAAGGTTGACAAATTTCACGGTCCTGTAGATACACGTACACCCGTTGCCTTTCTACAAGAGTTCTTCTACGCGCCCACATTTGCTGCCAGCCAGCCAGCCAGCCAGCCAGCCAGCCAAAGTGAGATTAAAAGCTACTTTTTACAAAAAAAATTTTTGCAAAAATGCGCTAAAAAATGGTTATGACTAATTTAAAGTATTGTTCACGTTTTGTACCGTTTAGTTCCAATAACAAAAAATTTTGTTCTAAGCGTAACATTAGATAAGAGCAAGTTGAATTTGGGGGGGCCGATAACACGTCATCCCCCCCAACTTGATATTTTACAACTACTTTGAGGCAAAAATTTTGTATCGCTTTTGTGCCGTTTTGTTCTTTTATTAGAAAGTTTTGTTCTTAAATCGTTTGAGAGAGATATGAAAATGAAATTGGGGGGGCGGTAAACATGTAAGCCCCTCCACATTGTTTTTTAAATATTGTTATAAACGCAAGGTTTTGTTCTAGTTTTGTGCTTTTTTGTTCCTTTATTAGAAAGTTTTGTACTCATACCGTTTCATAGTAAAACGCAATTCAAATTGGGGGGGCTGCAGACATAACCGGCACCTCACTAACATTCTTTTATTTTTCTTATACCCATATTTTCTTCTAGTTTTGTACAGTTTTGTTCTTTTATTCAACAGTTGTTATTAATCCATTTGAAAAATATATCTACTTGATCGTTCTGGTAAATTTAAAAAGTGAGTACTCAAGTAAGTACCACGGTCATTAATCAATGCTCATTCACTGCTCTTGTATTTGATGCACCTCTTTAGAACCTCCTTTGATTTAGGGTATATCGCCAAACGTTAGAGAAATGTAATACCTAAGGACCGCGAAGACCCATATGCCGATCATCGTGTTACGTTCACTTTGAGCAACCGTAACAAAATTGTCTTGAGATAAGCATACGATAAGCTCAGTCAAAGTAGTGGTGGGTCGGGATGAATCTGCGGGGTTCTTATACAGAAGCACAAATAAGCATAAATGGAAAAGTAGTAAAAGTAACCGCGGATAGGCGCCACTTAGTCTTCAGTACACAAGAAAAGGACATATACTTACTTACCAAAAGAGGGAAACAAGGCAGACTATGAGATCCTTGTTCTGGTCGTGCTAGGCTAAAGGAATAAAATAGAACATAAATAATAATAAATTGACGTCACAATGGATAGCGATTTAATCCAATGATCTCAATAATATTACAAATAGGCCGGATGTGCCCCGCATCGGGGCGACGAATATCGGTCCAACTGGAATCGTTTATCCAAATTGATCGGGCTGATTAAAGCCGGCAATTCGTGTCCATAGGACGGTCGTTTTTATTATAATTTTGATCGGGTTGACATTAGACTTCGATGAGACGTCAAGTGAAGACGAAGGACTTCTTTTTTGTAGGTACCACAGAAGAAGGAAAATTAACCACCAAACCTATTATGTACATCCATACATAAGCAATAGGAACGGAGGTGCTTTGATTTGTACCCGTGAACTTACCTATTATGAACAAAAATTTAAATCTATGTATTGCATGATCAAAAATAGTCTTTTTTCCTTTTGGCTGACCTTGCTTGACGATGAATTGGAAAAAGAAACACTAATTATAGAAGATGTGTGATAGTAGAAGAAAGCTTGCTCATAACACTAAGGTTCGAGTGATCACTGTAACAGCCATCATCATAGACATCGATATTTTTCCTCTAAAAGACGCAAATCAATATTTAATTTGATTTCACTATCCTCCATTTTTTGCACTTCTTCAAAAGCGAGTTTATTACAACTCACGACAGACGACAATTGATCGAGCAAACAGCGTCGGGCTAAAATAGTCGGTTGCGATTTCGATCGCTCCCGACAAAAATCGAACCTGTTGACAGGCTTCCAACCACTACTTCACGCTCGCGATCTTTATCGGACGATTCAAATCGCATTGGTCTTGGTCACTCCGATCCGGTTGACACCGTTCCGTAACGTAACTGTTTACGGTATGACGTACGAAATAAGAAATAAACGGTAACGTAGCTCCAATTTTCTTGTTGCGTCATATGTTGTCAAACTAACGTGCATGTGGTAACTTACGTTTCAGATTGTAGTACCAAAGGTATGAGTTGCTTTTCATAGACGTAGGTAAACGAATATGAGTGACGATATCATAATCATAGCGCTTCTAGTGTTAATACACCTTTAACGCAAATGTTTAACGGTGGAATATCCTCTCTTCTTAATAGAAAAACATGAAAACGGCAACACTGCGCGCAGCTGTTCAATCTTTTAAAACAACGCACGCGCGATAAATCGCTAACGAACCCGCACGATCCGTAACGATTGCTCCTAATTTCGTAAGCGATAAGGTATGAAATGAAATAATCCTTACCTCTTACTATTAATAACAACTGTTGAATAAAAGAACAAAACTGTACAAACTAGAAGAAAATATGGGTATAAGAAAAATAAAAGAATGTTAGTGAGGTGCCGGTTATGTCTGCAGCCCCCCCAATTTGAATTGCGTTTTACTATGAAACGGTATGAGTACAAAACTTTCTAATAAAGGAACAAAAAAGCACAAAACTAGAACAAAACCTTGCGTTTATAACAATATTTAAAAAACAATGTGGAGGGGCTTACATGTTTACCGCCCCCCCAATTTCATTTTCATATCTCTCTCAAACGATTTAAGAACAAAACTTTCTAATAAAAGAACAAAACGGCACAAAAGCGATACAAAATTTTTGCCTCCAAGTAGTTGTAAAATATCAAGTTGGGGGGGATGACGTGTTATCGGCCCCCCCAAATTCAACTTGCTCTTATCTAATGTTACGCTTAGAACAAAATTTTTTGTTATGGGAACTAAACGGTACAAAACGTGAACAATACTTTAAATTAGTCATAACCATTTTTTCTAATACTGGGGGGGCTGGGAACATGGACCTAACGCTTCTTATAGCTTACATTTTGGTTCTTTTTCGGTACTGTCCGTGTTCCTGGTTCTGATAGGTGTTATCCTTTGGCAACTCACTGCTGTTCGATCCTCAACAACAACCAAAATTTTGACATGAGTATGAGCCGCTTATTTTCATGATGGTGTCGAAAGGCAAACTCCAGTGTCAAGTAGCAGTTCAGACACATTTTTTCTAGAATCTAGTCGTTGCAACCTCGCGTACCAAAAATTGTAACATAGTGTATGCAATTTTACAGTAACATAAAATTAACATTGCTTTTCACGCAGGTGAAACGCTTGAAAACGTGAGCATCAGGTGCAGACGTACTTGCTCAACATCTTTCAATTAAAAACTTCTCGTAGTATTGTATTTGCGTAGGTAGGGATATTTGTTTTATGTAATGTGTGTAAACGACAGGGTTTGTTCATGATCAAATTTGCGTTTCAAATTATTCGCAAGATTAACCCTCGCAAATATTAGTATTAATTCAATCAATACCAATAATATTCGAATGCCTAGCCTAGATGGTATCCCGATTCCCCAGCGGTCGCTCGGGTAAATGCAAAGCATATTGCTACGCTCATCAACTGGCAAGTTATAAATATTCAATGCGATTGTAAACAGCAGCGAGCGGCGGCAGTAGTCGGTTGTACACGGAACGTATTACCCTAGCCCACTATCCTCCCTATATTCTAACGAAATCTCATTCGGGAATTCAAGGGAATCGCACCCTCGCTTAACTTCATATTTGAGGTCACTACTGTCGAATTTGATCATCAAGTCACATTTTCATTTTAAATTCAATTTACACATGAACATGTCTTGATTCTTATCCTTTTCGACGCGTCGGCGAATACTTTGAATAACTCTTTGTGGTATTAATGAAACCAATTACTTCTTTTATGTTTATTCATGTATATCCATTCTAAAATATTTTTTCCTTTTTTTTATTTATTAATATCCGTAATATAACGTTCAGTCTGAATTGCATTGTTTAATTCTGATATTTATGAAAACACGGCCCAATTGTAAAATAAATGGTTAATTTTTACACCTCAATTACTCAAAAATACTCCCATATAGGTATACATTTTCAAATATAAGTGTACGATTTGTTAACACTGAATCATCAAACATGGTTAAAGACACGACATTAGTCATAGGCTCATAATGATTCTCATATTGACATAGGATGTGCGATTTAGAATGTTACATTACTGTTGAAAATTCAGTAATTCAGTAATGTTTATTGTTCAACAGACTTAGTAATCCATAAATGAACAATTATAAAAGTAAATATAGAAGCGTATACATACATTATTATTAAATTATTATAAAAAAAAGATAAATGGAATGCAATTGTTACAAGTTAGTAAGAAAAGTAAACAAACAATAACAGAAAAAGGTATGTGTATATAATGGTATACGTCTTTCGCTATAAAAACCGATGCACGTCATTGATTTATGAATCAATTTCAGACAAGTTTTCTATAGATTTCGCACACTTGTTTTTTTTTGTACATGTTGCAGTGTTGCAGCATATGTCTGAAATTGATACACAAATCAATGACGTGCAACGGTTTCTATAGCGAAAGACATATACACTTAATGTTGCAAAGTAGAAAGCAAATGATAGGTCTTTTAATAAATAAAAGTAGAGCTAGATTGTGGGTAACGGTATTCCGTGGATAGTTCTTTAGTGATTTCAGTGGATTCTCATTTATTGTCAAAGACTGGAATTAAATAATACAAAAGGATAACATATAGATAGAATTACTAAAGAATGTCATAAAATAACAATGAGGGTAGATGAGTGTATAACATCATATATTTCATGCATTTAAGTATACATATGTAGAAGATAAGATGATAAGTATCAAATTTTTCAATGTACTATGAGTTGTGTTCAAATATGCTGAACATGTACACGATTTGCACAGAATACAAACACGATCATTTAGCTCAAATCATACATCAAAAAGTAGCTCATAACAGATAAACACACCAAGCTACAAATACACTCCACAGATAATACTTGAAAACCACAC
Organism: Photinus pyralis; assembly: GCF_008802855.1. Classification (NCBI taxonomy): domain Eukaryota; kingdom Metazoa; phylum Arthropoda; class Insecta; order Coleoptera; family Lampyridae; genus Photinus; species Photinus pyralis. Next base: position 23,040,518 of record NW_022170596.1, on the reverse strand, counting down.
ATAGCTTTATTGAGATATAGGACACTATTCACGACAAAACTATTCACAGTAGTGTATCAGACATTACACTTATGGATACCTAAATCACAAAAATCAATTTACGTAATAGAAATTGGAATACCCAACGCTAACAACTTCAGTAAAATGCATGCAGAAAAACACAGCATAATACATTGATATAGCTCCCACATACACGTACACGGTACAACAACACTACTAACTCATAACACGGCACTGAACATACTGTAATATCGCCATCTTTAACTCACGGAAACACCCAAATAAAATTTACTCAGTGAACAAACAAATAACGGAACATACACTTACCTAAAGTTACACGCCATAGCACAAGTAGAAGACATAAATCACCTTTTTTTCAGGAATTTTGGCTTTGAGTCATCCTCTGACGTTTTCCCTGTCGGTTTTTTAATGTTTCTTTTATCCTTCTCACTTACGACTTGTACTGATAGAGAATCCTCCGCGGCGTGTTGATTTATTTGGATTGGTGGATTTTCCATCGTGTTCCGAGATGGATCAGCTTCTTGAATTATCGGTTCCATATTTTTCCCGTAATCGACATCGTGATGCCGTGTGCCCTCCCGGTTCTTCAATGACTCGAGCTCAGACTTAAGGCGAGGCTTTACCTAGCGAAACCGGGCTTATTTCATGCAATAGTTTTTCCGCTTTTTCTATCTTGGTAAAGCAGATAGAGCGGTGCGGTTTTTTTTGTTTCAAAGAATAAAGTTGAATATTTGTCTATTACTTTGCAGAATTTAAAAATTTTAATTAATTTTTCTGTAATTAATTCCCAAAAAGAGTAAAAAAGAGCAATTTTCAGACACGTATATCTACGCTTCTAAGCGTCATATCAAAAAATTCAAAGTAAAGGAAAATTGTATATGTTTTAACTCACTCCTTGTAAATTATGTTAGCAATTAGTGGATTATCGACTGTAAAAAACTGGAAATTCGATGATAGTGTAATGCCAATTTCGTAGGTCGGAAAGCGTTCAGTACGCGTCCCCACTCCATAGCCGTCACATTCGGCTTTGCTCTCGGCATTTCCCCACGCGCTATCGTTTCTACCGTGGGCCGTGGCAATGGCCCGTATGAATAAAAGTAAGCAAATGCTTATACTTGCAAAATTCAATGTAAATACTCGTAAGTGCTCCTTCGCACTGGGCGACTTAGCAGCGCTTCTAAGCAGAAGGAGTATGAAGGGGCAGTTACGAGTTGCTCTTCCGCACTGGGCGACTTAGCAGCGCTTCTAAGCAGAAGGAGTATGAAGGGGCAGTTACGAGTATTTACTTTGAATTTTGCAAGTATGAGCATTTGCTTACTTTTATTCATACGGGCCAATGTTTCTTAGCTTTTTCCACAACGATCTAGGTGCATGAATAATGATTTTGACGTGCTTTAATCAAAGTAACGGGCGATCAAAAATGAGTTGCTGTCGAGTCGCCTTTGGAAGTTCAAGTGAAATACGATTTTCCATGTAAACAAAAATTTCAAAGGCAACTCGACAGCAACTCATTTTTGATCGCATAGTAGCATGTGGTTGCCAAAAATGCAACAAATTCCTGGCTACTTTTAAAAAGAGTTATAGCGCACACGGACGGACGGACGACAATATAAAACTATAAAAGGCTCTGAGGATCGTTAATAATCAACAGTGAAATCCATGCGTGTGTACCGTGTTACCTTTCTTGATCTGATTTCCAAATTGGTCTTTATGCGGGACTGTGAGACGAAGGTTGAGCTAGAGAATCACAGTTTACATCACAATTATGTTCAAAAGCCATTGACTGAATCAAATCGGGATTAGCGTAATTATTGTTATCATCAACCGATTCGACTACAGATTGACAATCCCTGGCTTCCCTAATAATCCCCTATACTTATTTATTATTCAAATTAGAGATGACCCATGCTGTCAACGGAATACGTCAATGTTTTTACATATCGCCATCTACTCAAAGCTAAATATGCCTTTTTTTTATTAGCTGATAGTCGTAATTTTCCATGTTTATTATAGATAGCGTTTATTCCTATGCATTGTTTATCTCTGTGCATTATATTTGGTAATTACCAGATAACGCAAATGGCAAAACTCGAACAACGCGAATTAGATAGTCGGTTAGCGTAAAGCAGACGGTTCGTGCTAATTGCGTAAACTTCCAAAACAATTGTCAATGTTTCAAAGAAACTAGCATCCGACCAATTCGTAATCGGGCGTCGGCGACGCGCGCCGTCGTGTATCAAGGCGGGACTACTGCATCGGATGAACTCGCTATTTCTCCCACTAATTCACACAAATTATTTCTTCTGGAGCGCGGAATCGCAACAATTTGAATTGTAAAGCCTCGCCTTAAGTTCTGTAATGATCTCAACCAGGTCCCGAATTTCCTTTCGCTAACATTTGGACGTCGTGCACACTTTTCTTTTCATATGTTTTAGAATAAAATTTTGCCATTGTCAAACAATTAATTGTGTGTTTATTCGAACCAAATTGTGCGACCCGGATAGGTGTTTGATTTAACAATATTGAGAGTTTCCTTTGCAGGAGATGCCGTAATTGGACGAGGATAAATTATTAAAATTGCAACTTTAATTTTTGATTTGCTTGATCTAGTTGGACAGGTGCTTTGTGAGCGGTGTAGTTGACCGCATACCATTGCACCTAATAATATATAAGAATATCCTTCACACCAAAAATTGCCCCGTAAACTCGGATTCAAACATTCGCCCCCTGAATATGCATCCCTTAAATAATATTGAAATATACTACCATTAGACAGTCAAGTTCACTATCATTGTATCATTAAATAATAGTCAATAGAAACAAAGTTATAGCGTTACTAACCAACAAAACTATACTCTTGTATTGTATTGGCTCTTTCTTAATGATTTTCAAGTAATGATAATCATTGTACAAATCCACCATAGTTAAAAGTTGGACTTACAAGTGGGGAACACTTTTTTTGAACATACGATTTGAGATCCTAATGGGCCCGTCTGCTTGAACAGATTTCGTTCCAATTTTGTACACTGGCACGTCATGCCTTCTAGTTGCTTTACCATGAAAGTTTTGTGTGGATGGTGGAAAATTCATTTTAATTCATCACCAGAGACTTTCAGTACTCTCACGTATTATCGCACGTATATTCCTTTATCTTGGAAGAATTGTGTCAGTATGACATAAAATTTATTACGGGGGCTTCCCCCAGTATTCTTTCCTTTAAAATGCTTGTATCAGGAATACGAAAAACACAAGAAAGTCTAAAATTGATTGACAAACAAATTTTCTCGTTTTGTGTTTCCTTGACTGAAATTTAATTATTTCAAGCGAAATTGTTGTATCAAGAGCACAGAATCCAAAGACATAGTTTATTTTTCCTTTTTGCCATTTCAGTGTCTGATACTATCAGTTTTTCTGATGCTGGATTTAAAGTTGTTTAGTCGAAAACGGTTGAAAAGTTCACATTTTTACCTTTCGTATGATATTGCACATATTTACTCTGCTGCATCTTTGAAGATTTTTGCATTTAGTAACATTTTTCGTTGGAAATAACAGTGGCAGTGATAGATTTCGATAGAAAATGACAGTCTGATTGCAATGACACATGACATATGGCAGCTTTTGACATTTTAATTTTATATTCTTGAACCTGTCATCTTCTAGAGCGCGCCAGATATAACCATTTCGGTGATCGCGATACATTTCATCTATGTGCCAGGGTTATGTAAAATTTTGGGTGAAATTCATATTCTAATTTGGAATTTTGCCACGCCGGAAAGGTAAAGTGTTAAATTCAAGAAACCCTAGTTTTGGAAAAGCTCGAATAAACCATGGCACTTGTAACAGTTTTATTATTATATCAACATTTTGTTCGTATTTCCATTTCAATCACCCTGTTTATAACTTTTTCTATTCTGTGGTAGTCACCTTTTGTAACCTTCACATTCGTTTATTTCCGTACCTGCCCGTTTTAATGTTTTATATTTCTATTATTGGTCTAAAAGCCAATTTCCGCTTTAGATAACCTATGTAATTTGATACCGTAACCATATATGGTATTGTAAGCTTCGATTGACCGCGTTATTGGTTGGAGCAAAACTTCGTTGTTTCATTGGGGCCGGAAATGGAAAAATTCAGCGTGTTTTACTTGCTAACCCGAAGAGAACGGTCGTGCGGTTCATTCTGATTTAAGTGCTAATTTAGTTCCTGTTCATTTGTTTTCAACAATTTGGCGAAAGCATCTTTAAAAACAAGTGAACCATCATTGTACCTGCCATTTCTTTTTGGGCATGGTAACCATTTATTCCGAAAGGAGTTCTTCTAAAGGAACGTAAGCATAATTGGGACCATTCTGACAACGATCGTAGGATAACTTCCATTCACTTTCGTACGTTCACGAAGCTCTTTTATTTTCCGTTGACTCTCTCCACGTAGAGAGTTGACGCATTGGGGTCAAGAACTACGATCCGACTGTTTACCTGTGAAACGAAACTATAGACCACATTGTATTGCGGATAAGGGGGCATAGGAAAGTAAATCGACTAAGTACTGGAGTGCAGTGTGTACGATCTAGCATCCAAACCATTGAAATAACTTAATGGCCGAGTCGTACATATCTTGAAGCCGCTACCTTACTTCCGACACCTTTTGTAACACTTAGAGCAGCATTTGTCATTCAACGTGCAACCATATACCAGGACCTGTGGAAAAGAAGACCTAAATATTGATCGTACGGTGATGTAGCATTGTTAAACCTTTTTGTAAATTTGTGTGTTTGCATTTGACCCACCTCGGTGGTGATCAATGGCTAATTGGCTTGCATAGAGCCAAGATTATTACTGTTAATTGGTAAGCTTGACATTTTTGGGGTACAATATTTTAGCTAGTCAAAAGATTACTCTCGTTATGGAGTGATAACAATTTATGTAAGGTACGAACGAGCTCGTAAGAACCGAATAATTTCATTGCCCACTCCAGCTATAAATTAAGGTATCTATTTTCAATTTAATTCATTATTTTGCCACTGTAACGATATTTGTGTGTTAACTCCAGAGATTCTGGTGTATTTTATTCAACATTTTATGGGAAATTTTATGTAAACCCCTTCTTTTGTTAACTTTGGGGGGGATTCATATTTGGCGTTGCTGCTTACCTTAAATAAGATTATGAATTCCCAGTGGGGAATCTAAGTTGTGCAATTTTGAATTTATTTCATGGTGCAGTGCACCGAATAAAACTTTTTATTTGTGGGTCATTAGTTGCATATTTTAAAGCTACAGCTACCTTTCCTAGTTCCGGTAGTGTAAGCGAAACTTATATTGGAATTAGGTGGCGCCCAGGAAATTTACAAGAAGCCACAAAAGTAAGTAGTGAAGATTTATTTGGAATCGATGATATATGATGAGCCATTACCAAATGTATTAATTCTGTCACCCACTACCCTGTGTATTTGTCTTGCTCTCTCCGCTGTTTACTATTTGGTCAACAGAGCTAGCTGGCCGGTCAGCGGCGTGTGTTTTTTTTTTATTAAAGCACATGGTATTTTGTAGCGCCTAGCATTTTGCAGCTTGCGCGTTATACACTCGGAAAGGAAATGTTATGTTTAAACGATGCGCGTTATTTTCCATTCGACGTAGGGTAATCTAAGAAAAGAAGTACCCATTTCAGACAGGAAACCGATTCAACTTTGTACGGAACCGAAATCGGAATTCATGAAACATTATTTTTTAAGAAAGGTATTGTTCAATTTTCAATATCTTATTGTATAAATTATATTGTTTTCTTTGGATACATTAGCCAGGTTGCGGACAGCATTTTCCGTTATGTTAGATGGCCATTTTTCCTTATAATATAAGTTTATAAGTATAAAACATTTTTATAGCAAAGTTAAGTTGCGGTGTGTGCTGGGCGTGTTCAATTTTGCTTATAAGTTTGAAGGAGTCTTAACCTCACTTTTATTTTACATTGTGTTAAAATGTCCAAAGTTGGTGAAAATGAACTCCTTTTTTTAGAAGTTGATGACATTGAAAGTATCCTTATTTATAAAGCCTTCCTTCCTACTATGCTCTTAGACAAAAAGAAAAGAACTACCGCCAACATAAACACTGCACAATTGTAGGTTAGCAGGAAAATGTTATTTTTATGAGTGATTACGTACTGCGCAGTGACACATTATAAGAACTTCATTTTCATTGGTTCCGTTATTTATAAATATATCGTACAAAAAGCCCTCATACCGTAAATTATTTCTACAAAAATTTATATTTCTTATGTTATAAGAAAAAATGGCCGTCTAACATAACGGAAAATGCTGTCCGCAACCTGGCTATTAAATAATCTAAATAATAGGAGAAAAAATTTCTTGATGTAAAATAGTACATAATTAGAATTTTGCGTGATTATTAATCGGCACCGATTTGTATAGATTCAGTAAGTATGTGCAATGTATTTATTTAAGGACCCTTTTCAAGTAATTTTCATTTAAGTTCCGTTGTTTTTTATTCAGTACAATTGTCCATGTGAATAGGTCCCAATTTATTAGCTGAAAATAGGAGTTTCTGATGAGGAAATTGAAGCAGAGTTTTGATTTATTCGTTGCAATAAAAAATTAGGGGTAGATAAGAGAAAAACTTGACCGCGATCTAAAAAATTTTTGCGATCTGTCCGTCTCTCTTAGCGCGATATCTCAAAAACGAATGGACCGATTATGATGAAATTTTACAGGTGGATTCTTTATCAAATTTCTAGATCGAAGTTCGTGAAATGGCAATTTAAGCCACAAAATAAGGGAGGCCCTTTTGACATCTCCGTTAGTTATTGACCGAATTGCATGAAATTCAAAATGAGCGCAGTTTATTAGCCCTATAATACGCAATGCCAAGCTATAGCCATACCCAGGATCTCGTTTGCTATATTTCTTTACACATTTATTATACAATCTAACTAAATAATTGGAAATAAATTCGCATGCGGTGATTTGCACTCAAATATAATAAACTTCGAATGGCAAAGTGAAGATGTTGACACGTACGGCTATAAGAAGTTTATTCTCTATTTACCCACAAACTCAATGTCGTGACTTATTAAAAGACTGTGTTTATAACATTGAGAAAACTACTTATTGTGTTGCTCATAAACGACACGAAAAAAGCTAAATTTAAAAGAGGAAAGCCGCTTAGACAAAGAATTAGGTAGATAGAAAACCAGGTCATTATTATTAATGTGATTTAGAAATTCTTAGTTTCCACTCGGTAGGAATAGTGGAAAGATTTAAAGGGCTGCTGCTCGTGCGAGATACGACTCCGCGGTGGATTTTGCTGAAAGCTAGGGGACCATTTCAAAAGACTCAAAATTACTTTCGGGATAAGAGGGATTAGGCCAGGACGGGCGCTTGTTTCTAGCGCGCTTGCTAGGGCATTAGACAGGCCTCGGTTCACGCAGCCAATGGTATTAGTCGCGAATTGCAGATTTCGCTGATTGATTTTAGTTTTTTACGGACATAAAGTTAATTGCTTTTTATACAACTGCATCAGCACTCTATATATCAACTGGAGCTTTCTTGCCTTTTCAAGCGTGATATTCTACTGTAATCCTAGAAAGAAGTTTTCATATTTTATTCTTCCAAAATAAACTCTTGGGATGATTATACGTGAAATAATTTCGTCATTGATAAAATCAATCCTGTCGTTCATCTTCGTTGTTTACAGGCTCCAGTTGAATAACACAATACTGTTCGTGTGCATTCTAATTCCCAACGCAAATTATTATCAATTCCAATCGACAAAAGCATTCGTGCAGTGATCCCAAATAGTTTCCCGCGCCTTAAATTCTATTACAATTAAACAATTGCTGACAAAATTTATACCATATAAATTTTGTTGCAATGCAAACTTTAAATAACTCCATGCTTACTATTTTTCTACCAGCCACCTTGTTACCGACCACCACCAGGCTGATTCGAATTCAAGGGCCACCACGGGGAACTCGGAAACTGTAAGAGATAGGTAGGTAGTTTAAATATGGCAAACTTGCGTATTTCGATGCTTTACAAAATGCCGTTTTGAAATGGAAAAAATTCCAACTATTTTCGGAGATTTCGTAAAAAAAACCGGCATTGTGCAAAATCGTTTTTATTTTTTACCGAAATAAATCACACATTATTATGGCCACATTTTTCCTTCTACAAGATGCTAGTTTTAAATTTTAAGTCTGACGTTTCGTCATCTTTGTTTTTTCTTATGGAAGTCATTTATACTTGTTGTTATTAGACAGTGGATTTTCTTCTGATTTCAAAAATGTAAGTATGACTATTTTTTTAATAAAAAATGACGCTATTAACTAGTAAAAATGTAAGAACACGAACATACACTACCCAAGACAAAGTGGGCCAGGCAAAAAAGAAGATTTTTTAACAATATTTAAAAAATAGTAATGTTTAATTGTTTACATGTTTGAAATCAGAAAAAAATGCTCATTTTGTGTTCAAATATTAATCCCAGGAATTTATGGGCTTCGACTTGTGATATATTTGTTCTTGTTGTAGGAAGAGCTGCAAGTTATGTATTTTCTTCAGGAATGACAGGCATTTCGCTTTAATTGTTGATATTCATAATCCGTTTTTATTCGACCATTCTTGAAGGTTGTTGAGGAATTTTTGAAGAATTTTTTCCGAATATTCTTGGTTTGAAGAACTAATGTAGAGCACTAAGTCATCGGCATACAAGCTACAATTCATTCCAGCTGGGAAGCAGTGCCCAATGTCATTGGTATAGGTATGTTCAAATGTGTTGGGCTATAATGACGGATCGCTGAGGACTTCCTATGTTTTGTTTGCGGCTGGAGGATACAATGAAATAAAATTCAAATGAAATAAACCGATTCTGTGATTATTGATCATGTATTCTAGCTAGAGACTATTTTTTAGTGCAATTTTACCTGGGGCGTGTTTTCGGAAAGGGATAGAGATAGTATTCTGATGGCGAGCTATTTTGAACATGAATTTTTCTGTTAGTGAATGTTCATATATGGGCAAAAATCAAAAATTCCCATAGCAAAATTTTTTGGGGGCGAATTTACCAATATTGCGGAATGATCCTACATCAGTTATTCTAAGCTAATTTTCCTTGGGGATAAAACTCCCAAGCTGCGAATTTATTATCGGAGGGGAATCTTTTAGAATGAATTTACGGCGGTGAGGGAGGGGGAGATTGACTTCCCTGCCTGCTTCCCTGGTAAAATTTTGGAAAATATTTTGGGACGAATTTACATGGATCAAATTTTCTTTGCTACCGAATATTTCTGGGGAAAGTTTTTTCACAATCAAGCGTAAATACCGAGTATCAAGTATCATTATGCTTTTTCAAAAGACCGCACCTCTCTCTACTCACAAATTTATAATATGGAAATGTGAAATCGAAAATGTCATTGTAGCGTAAGGGTTTTCCAACCTCAAATATGCTGGAAAGTCAAGATGGCGGCCGAATTTTTGGGAGTGGGAGAGTATTATGAATGACACTGATAGCGAGTTTTATGGTAGCAAGATTAAATATTTAGGTACCTAAACTTTTAAAAGAGTCTGACGCTATGACGAATACTAATGTCTTGCTTTTGTATATTGAATAATTTTTTATTCAACGCTTTTGTTTATCTAAAAAATGTGTGATCCTAAAAGGCAATTTTTCCTTTTTCGGATCAAAACAGCTGTTAGTACAATGTTTTGGATAATGAGTTGCCAATTTAGGGGTGCGACAAACTAGACTTAGATAAACCAATTCTCTAAAGTAAAATGCGTACCTATACTTACTATTTCGCACTAAAAATTGTTCCATTTCCTCAACGCACCAAACCCAAATATAGGGATACCATGATGAAACTGTCGAGTTGACATTATATAAGTACACCAAGAAGTTTAGTTAATTTTGATAATGGTAGCATCAATAATTAATAAAACAAGAGAACATTGCGAAGTGCTTTAGGCAAAGCAAGCAAGCTGGAAACACGGGTTGTTTGAGAATATGTCTGTCGCTAATTGACAATGTTTTGTTTATTTTAAGGGTCGTACATTCACTTCCAATCTAGTCGAGTGTGTTTACATCTACAAGTGCTTTGAAACGATTACCTCGGTCATTATCGATAAACGCTTATATCATCCCCTTTGTGATTTAGTTTTTCATTCAAGACGTTTGTAATGTATCCAATTTTGTCTTCTAATGGCAAATTTATTACTAGTTTTCTGTTAGAAATGGACCAACGTCGCATATTTCACGATAGTGTTGTTTTTGATACCTATACCTACATATTTTTTGTATTCAAATTGCGTCCTCAATTTTTTCGCATGCGACACTAATAAGGCATTACCGATTTTTATGTTCCGTCAAAGCCGCATCGTTTTTAAATTCAATTTTGAGAAAGTAAAAATATAATATTGATTTACCAGCAGGTAAAGAAATTATATACTATTGTGAGGACTGCGGTTTTCTCATATTTCAAAACACATTTCCGAAATTGCCCCGTAATTGTATTTGATAATAGGTGGATACCTACAAATTGCCGGGGGTTTTAACCTCGTTAAATGTGCGGTAAAAGTTTTAATAGGGGTGGACTGAGAAAGTGCATTTCAATTTTCGTACGTTAATCCCGCATCTAAAAAGAAATGTATCAATCACTAAGAGGCAGTGAAAAGAGAGAAACATTGGTGACGTTCCTTTAGGGCAGTTTCTTTGATACAGTAACTAATGATGTGTCACCTTTGAATTTGAAATTTAATTGAGATTGGCCTCTTCAAAATTATAACGATTTCAAATATTGTTTGTATTTTTACTACCTACTCATTATTTCTTTTTATAAGGGTATTTCATGAAAATGAATTTGCTTAACGTTGTGGATGTTCATATCCAACTTTCACTTCCACATGCGCATATGAGGTTAACATAGTCTTATGTTCAAAAATTTTGGTTTTGATGGCTTTTTTGAATATGGAACATGAGGCTATATCATTGGATAGGCGATAAAAAACTAGGATTGGATAGTGAAAGTGTCATTGTTGCAAATTAAACCATTTTCATATAAAAAAAACCATTCGAGTTTAGTATTGATGTAATAAAAAAATCCAAAATTTCCATTTTTTTACTGTGCAATCGGAGAGTAAAAGTACCAATAACATCATTTGTTTTGATCAAAAGGTACTTTGTTGTCCAAATGAATTTCAAAATGGACCGACCTTTGAAACATCAAAAAGCTATGAACAATATTTAGAATGTAACGTAGAATTTAAATATGCAATGATATAGTAGGGTTGCCACACTAAATTACGAAACTCTGATCGTTTCCGGTGAGGCCGGAAGTGATTCAATGTTTTTGCACATTTTTCAATAACATGGACAAAAATTTAAATTTCAAATATTAATGGGCCCCTAATTTAGAAATAATTAACGATTCGTTGTACTCGCGTAGTTTAACAAGAAAACCGATTTTTAAAGTGAGGCTGTTTTCCAGCTAGCACGTCCACCTTTCCAAATTAAGTTTTTGACCTTTTAAACTAATTTACACCGCATGTTTTTATTATACAAGTTATTTTACCCAAAATCCCAATGAAACCTTCATTTTTACGCCTATACTCTATGTCAGGAAATTTTAGTTTCCATGACAGAGGCAGACCAGACCAGACTACTTCTCCTGCCGTCTGTCACTTTATCGGCAGCACCGTCACTTTACCGACCGGTCGCACCTGACATTGCTAAATGTCTAAGTATTTATAATGATTCCTGTCATCACTAACAGATTGACATCAATCAAAGTTCTATATAAAAATATGTATTAAAATACGATTTCGGGTAAAATTTAATACAAAACTCGTCAGTAAAATGACATTACTTGACTCGGAAATTAAAGCACTCGGCTTCAAAGGGGCCTCATACTTCAATATTTCCTCGCCAGTAATGTATCATTTTCCTGATGACTTTTATATAAATGAGTATTGTTGTTAAAACAATGTTATGATAATGCGGGGATATTCTCTTGGATATTACCGAAACAATTCTAATGAAGAACACCAAAACAAATCGAATCTTCGCGTAATTTGAGAAACTTGTGTTTTGAACCTGGTTTTGAATTAAGATCTAATGTCACGGGCATTTACTGAGAATGGATAGAAAGGCTGTTTTTAGAATAAAAAATCGCCTTTTTCTCAATTTGGCCTTCTTTAAATATCCAAAAGAAACGCCACTTTAATTTGAATTTTGTACAATATCAAACGAAGTGGTCCCTTTGCAGCCTTCGCAATTCGCATGTCTTGGGATCGTTTTTTAACGTTAATGCGTTGAGAAACTAATTGAGCGCTTCTTTGTTTAATTTTAGTAGCATTTTTAGCATTTCCGCGTCACTTCTTTTAGGTTTCTCATTCCTTCTTCTATTTCTATGTGTCCTTTTTATCTACCTTTGTGGTTACTGTTATGTTTCATTGTCGAATTTTGACGTTTAGCATCAAATGGCGTTTTTTAATATAATTTTTTACATAGTGATGAAATTATCGGACTTTTTTTGCTTGATTGTAGACAATAAATCAATTACCTAGTAGTGAAAAACACAAACCAAATTTAAAAAAAGCACGTGAATTTGTAACAAAGTGCAGTGTTTACGAAAGAACGTATCATGAACAATTATCGACTCTTGCGAACTAATTAGAATAATTTTATTATTAAATTAATAAGGAGTAAAATTTGTTTTTGTTCGAATATAACAATGGAATTTGGAACAAACGAAATTAAATAGCCGAGGGCGTAGCGGTGATCTCCTTTTTAAGCTGCAACTATCAATTACGCGATCTTATATTTCATTTAGGTACTTAATTAATTTATATACAGGGTGTCCCATTTATCTTGAAACAGTCGATTATTGCTGAAACAAGCGGGGATATAAAAAAAGATTGATATAAAATCTTCGTCATATGGGCCCCATTACATGATGCCATGCACGCTTTCACGTAGCTGTCCCATAAGGGTCAAGTATAGACCAACTAATTTTTACAAATAGAAACTTATACTTTTTATTGAATATTCTTTATTTAGATCGGAAAATAAACTGTCGCGGGAAACTGTTTTGCAAGATCAAAATACGATGTTATTTATTGTTGCTAGTTGCGTCAAATAATTTGTTTGTTGCCAAACGAATGATCGGAAGATTATTTTTCCTCTGATGATGACTAATGATGAACTGGTTTACTGATGCTTACCGTTGCTGGAAATATATTCATTCCTTTTTCTTCATTTTTAATTTGAATAACAAATCAAAAGCACTCGTCTTCCTTACTCTCAACAGAAGATGCAGCTAAACACCTCATCAGACTTTATTTACAAGTTCGGCAACTGAAAAATAATGTCCAAATAGTTCCTGTCCATTGCAATTGACAGAAAGACACAACCATCAGTATCAAATCATTTCTAAAATCAAATTTTGCTCTTGCATGTGGTACGACACGCGCGAAGGTGGTGAGCTGGTCTGGATTGGTGACCTGCAATGGAACGAGTCACCACCTGAAGGGAACATACCTATTGTTCAAACACGTTCAAATGTTTCTGACTTAAAATACCATACAAACATAGAAAATAAGCAAAATCTGTAACTCGTGGATTAAGAAGTAAAAATCTTCAATGCTATTGAAAGCCCAAATTGTTTCAGTTAAATTATTCGCTCTTCCACTATGCATGTATACTTTTAAATTACGCTAGTGTTTAACATAAACTTGCGTGTCTAAAGTGTGTAAAACTTGATACATAATATACCTACCTACTATTGTGATGTAGACTATGATCTTAATTTAATAATTATATGCACACGTACCTATGTCAATTTACTTACTTATTATGAACTATCTAGCAAATATTTCTGTAGAGTCGTATTACCATTGACATGTGGCAAATCATAAATACAAACAACAGCGTAAATAAAAATCTCTCAGAAGGGAAAGCGGGGTGCTTTAAAATATAGGCAATATAGATACTTGGTTGGTCTCTTTTAATATTATGTTTCGTTTTCTTTTGCAACCCCTTTTCTTTTGTCTCTAATTCTAGATCTTTTTGAAAATATTTAGTTGTCTCTCTTTTTTCAAGTGTCCTCAACCAAATTTACATTTTTTTAAAATACGCCAATCTTCTGCTTCTAAATTAGAGCTTGCGCCGTACCTCTTCCTTCTAAAATCTTTCTCCAGATTCCATCATGTGTTTCCTGCTGTGTTACACTTCCGAAACGTTTCGCACCAAGTCAACCATCTATCATCAAATTATCCTTTTTTTTTATTTATACGAGCACTTATAGTGTACTTATAGATTTTGTCGCTTTATTTTACAGTTTTACTAAAGTTTCTAGAAAAATTATGGTAAATTCGAGGGTAAATTATAAGATTTGAAATGAAAGGTGGAATCTTTACACATTCAGCGTGGGGGTTCATTTTAAGTTAAACTAATAAAATCGAAGGGTCTCCGTATGTGGTTATATAAATAGGCGTGTTGATGAGTGCATCTGACGGGCCCGTTTTGGCTCTTAGGAAAGTCACTTGGGGTTCGCTTCCTTGATTGCAACTCCACTCCGTTTTGTTCTCGGGAAATGACACTTCTGAAGTATACGCGCGTCTGAATCGCTTTCTGTTCGAGATGGCTCCTTAAATTTTCCCTTCCACACGTACATATCGTCAGAAATTAGAAAATGTCCTATCAGCAGCGTAATGAATATTTTAAACGAGGGAAAACTAAAGCGAATCAATTTCACGGTTTCTCGGGGCACGTTATAATGAAAACGCGTCACGTTTTATTAAAAAGGGTTTTCGAATGAATTATTATGTGACTATGACGACCACAACGAGTATAAATTAATTAACTTATTTGACCACCCTAGGACAAGGTTATTAAAAGTTGTATACGCAAATGCATAATGTGAGTCATTGAACTATGTTCTAGTGAAACGTTTTGAGGGTGTCGCGCGGTTTGAAATCAAGCACATGGGGGAGAGCTTTAAGTTCCGTTGTCAATTTTTATTATGTTAAACAGAAAGTGGTGGAAGAATATAGAAAATCACTTTCGACAAACAAACTTCTTCCTCTTCGTTAGTCGTTACGCAACGAAAATTCAACTTATAACTTTGTAAAGTTCTCTAACTTTAATTCCCGTTGGCCGAGTTGTTGGCTCAGTTCCCAACTTTCATCAACTTTTGCATCGGAGTGTATTCTTTTGTTCTAACCAGTGATTGGTCGGTGGGTTTAGGTCTCGGGGTTGGTCTGGGGGAACCCACCAAGAATCTCTCAGCCCTGCCTCTCACTACGTTCGCGGCCCCCCACAATTTCACCCGATCACGTGCCACTAAAGTAAAACTTGTCTTAAACTTCAGGCATGATTTACAAACTCGATTCCCTCTTCGCTCCGTTATTCTGGTTTCATTTGAATTTAACGTTAAAGAAAATTAATAAGTTTAGTAATTAACAATTTCTGACTTTATCTCTTGTTCGGTTTTGATTTGTGTTTTTATACTTTGGCGTTTTCTATAAGATTTTGTTTTCGTGTGCGATGAAGTATTTTGTATTGACGGTTTTCCCTGTTATTTAATTACTCATTTCTGGAATTGTTTTATTAAAAGAAACTGTTCTATACCCAACGTCCACGCAATGCATTTAGGGGAAAATTTCGTCCTGAAGCTTACGACTTACGAGCGTGTATAATACCAATTTAAATATAATTTTGATTATGTGATTATTAAGATTTCTAAGATTTTGATTTATATACCTGCCTACCTGAGACTGAAAAACATGTGTCTTGTGACTCAAAAGGCATACGATTTAATAACAATGTTTGTATTTAGGCATTATGTCAGTTCCATCAATCAACTATATTGAACATGCTTAAATTTATTGCTGTAAGTGCATAGGGACATACCAATGTTTATTAATTTACAAATTTAACTGGAAGTGTATGCTTCTGACTGGGAGTTTCAAAGAGTTGGAAGATCAGTCTGGAAATGTACATCGGACCTTTCTTGCAATGTACTGATCTATCTGGGAAAATAAAGATCTATCTGGGAATTTACAAATCTTCCTGTAAATGTAGGTACAGTTTTTTTTGGTATTTTGCGGATTTATCTGGAAATTTGCTCACATATTTATCAGGAATTTAGGAATGTTCTTGAATTGGTTCAATATTGAGACAGATTAAGGTCCACCCGTTGACCATTGATTTTTCTGGATTGATTTATCACGAAAATGTGAAAAAATCGCTGGAAAAGGATCCTTCCTGTAGGTACCTACCCCTTTTGTCTCTCTCGCCAGTACTTTATACTTGCCATATTAGTTATCAACAGTGGCTGTAATTGCCCTTTGTACTTAGCTCTTAGACACGTAGGAAGCATTTATCGCTCCCCTAGTAGTCCAGTCAATAGAGAAAAGTTTAGTCAAAAATTTGGTGTCCAAGAGGTTATGACTGATTCTTATGTATTTTTTGGCGTAGATTCCGAATTTTTAATCTCCCACCAACCTTAGGGGGTGGGAACCCCCCCAAAAATGCAAAAAACCCCAAAATTTCGGCCCAAAATTCAGAATTTTGGAAAAATCTCGCAAAATTTAGATTTTTGGCCCAAAGTACCTTAGTTCAAAATTAAAGTACACAAAATTTGCAGGAAAAGTGATATATACACTTTTGGTCTAGGACCAACGGGGGCGGAGATAAGAGGGGGGTCAAAAAAGGGTACTTTGTTGGAAAACGTGAAAAAAACGGAATTTCTCTGAATAACTCGCTAAATGTTGGTTTTAGAGAAAAAACTCAAAGGACCAAAATGAAAGTAGACGAAAAATTACTTCGGAAAGTGCACGTGTGCGGAGCCGATGAAGGGGGGGAGGAGGGGGAGGCGCGAGCGCAAAACCTCTCTTCCTGGCGCCGCGCGACGGCACTGGCATAAGGCGCTATACGCGCAGTTTCGGGTATCTCTGGCGGCCTCGGTCCCGGTCATAACGGATGCTTCTTTGTCCTTATTTTAGAAAGGGGCCTCTGGCTTCCCCCTCCCTCTTGTTGGTCGTTTGTATGCTTTTTGTGTCCTCTGGAAACCAGTTCAAGATCCTTCTTCAGTGCGTCTGTGTTGTCGCGTCGTGCGCATCACGCTATATTGCTCCGTGCTTATTTACTATTTTTCGCCTGAGCCAGTAGAGGTTGAGTTTTTATTTAAAGATGGCCTAAAAAAGTGCGAAAGTAACGTTTCTTGCTGTCCGCCATGCAAATCAGAATTTCAGACAAATACTACAATCTCCCCCAAAAATTGTAACTCGAGCACTAAATAAACAAGTATAAATTGTGCACAACTCCTGTGCATATAAAGCGCATTTTTTTAACCGAAATAGCTTTTGTATGGACATCACCAATGGATATATTTCTTGCAGACGTTTCAATCGCCCTTTGATAGTACCCTCTTCCGACAATCCGTTCTTAAGGTATAAGGTAATATACCCGATCACGATAAGAGGTCGAGGAGGAGGGCTATGGTTGGTAGAAATTAATTCCTTGCGTTGAGACCTTTCATTAGAGTACCATGAAGGTTAAAACTAGTTCCACTCTCTCCCCTCGAGAGTATATGCAAGCGAACAAACTCAAAACGCACAGGCGCGCGAGCACGATATTACAGAAAATTTCGGTAAAAACAACAAACTTTTAACCGAAAAATAGTAAATAAGCAGGGAGCAATATAGCGTGATGCGCACGACGCGACAACACAGACGCACTGAAGAGGGATCTTGAACTGGTTTCCAGAGGACACAAAAAGCATACAAACGACCAACAAGAGGGAGGGGGAAGCCAGAGGCCCCTTTCTAAAATAAGGACAAAGAAGCATCCGTTATGACCGGGACCGAGGCCGCCAGAGATACCCGAAACTGCGCGTATAGCGCCTTATGCCAGTGCCGTCGCGCGGCGCCAGGAAGAGAGGTTTTGCGCTCGCCCCCTCCCCCTCCTCCCCCCCTTCATCGGCTCCGCACACGTGCACTTTCCGAAGTAATTTTTCGTCTACTTTCATTTTGGTCCTTTGAGTTTTTTCTCTAAAACCAACATTTAGCGAGTTATTCAGAGAAATTCCGTTTTTTTCACGTTTTCCAACAAAGTACCCTTTTTTGACCCCCCTCTTATCTCCGCCCCCGTTGGTCCTAGACCAAAAGTGTATATATCACTTTTCCTGCAAATTTTGTGTACTTTAATTTTGAACTAAGGTACTTTGGGCCAAAAATCTAAATTTAGCGAGATTTTTCCAAAATTCTGAATTTTGGGCCGAAATTTTGGGGTTTTTTGCATTTTTGGGGGGGTTCCCACCCCCTAAGGTTGGTGGGAGATTAAAAATTCGGAATCTACGCCAAAAAATACATAAGAATCAGTCATAACCTCTTGGACACCAAATTTTTGACTAAACTCCCCTATTTAGGTCTCTATTGACTGGACTATAGACCATTTCGAAACTTTTCTAGAACTTTTGCAATCTTTTACCACGCTTCCCCAATCTTGCCACGACTACGACATGCAAGGCATTTAAAGACATGGCTTTCTGGGTTCTTTAAAGATACTGCTTTATGACTTTCGATGCCTATATAATTCTAGGGAGTGCACAGAAGTACCTTGACAGAGTAAGAAAAGATTTAAGGTTCCCCCGGCCTCCATATAGATAAGCGTTAGGTTTTCTAGATAAGCCTTTTAGTGTATTTTTAAAGCGTTCCCCTTTGTTAAGCATCTAACTTATCTACTTTTTATAATACATTATCTATACTATGCAGGACATTTTTCTTAAATGTGTATACAGGGTGAAAATAACATTTTTTTAAAGAAGTTTTTATGCTATCCAAAATTATAAAAAAATTGCTACCTCTCCACTTATTTTAAGTTAGTGATCCGTACTTCCGCATGTCAAAAGGGGGGTTTTAAATAGCAACAACTGGTTTTCATTAAAGTATACTTTTTTGGATATAACAGCATACAAAACTTATTGTATTACATAATTTAGGAGAAATTAAGGAAAATTGTTTGTTAATTAATTTCATAATTTTACTAGTTTGATTATGTTTTTTATGTTATGTAAAAAAATTACCTTCTTAGTTCTGTAAACGCCTCGGTAGACGCCACTATACATAATTTTTAAACATGTACCTATATTTAGTTAAATTTAAATTCTTTCATGATTTTTGATATAATAAATTGCCTTCACATAACTAACAAAAGAATATCGTTTTTTTTCAACGCAAACTTGTGAAATTATTTATTAATTATAACCCAACCATTTGCCTTAATTTGAGTCTCTCTAAAATTTGATTGTATAAGTTTTTTTATGATGCTCCTCAATGGAAAAAGGTTTGTTTACCCACTCTTTAAGAATAAATAATGAACACTAGTGGTTACCATTTAAAAAAATAAGCCTTCCTTGACCGTGCAGAAGTTCAAATTGCCGGGATGGTCGAAAACTAAATGGGCATCGGAATCTGTAACTTTTTAAATGAATATATACATTCTCAGAAAGATTTTACAGCTCAAAAAGCTTCTAGAGGGTTCTCCGCTTTCATTCCTTGTCGCAGGTGAATAATCGTTTATTGACTTGTTGGCGACTTGATGTCGCTGCGATGTAGCTCTAGAAATTTTGCTACAATATTTATTTCGTAATTTTAACTCGTTATGGACAATTAGGTACCGAGATTCCAAAGCCAACCTTCCAAGCTGTTTATGTTTATCTGTCTTATTAGGTATAAAACGTTTAAAAATAATATTAAATGTAATGAAAATCATAATATTACTAGCAGGTTTTCTTTAAACGTCACCCCACATAAAGCGACAAGTCTTCATAAAACGATATCATTCTTTACCTACATAAATGTTGATTGATAATAATAACTGGGCTTTTTTCGACTCTAATAAGCCCCGTGGTTGTGAACACACCTTTAGAATGTTTGATTGTCGATCACTTGGCCACAGGTAAGCCCATATGAGTAGGGATTGTCACTTTATTTAGGAGCTAACTAGCCGATATTTGTTTGATTTTTTCAGTGTTTTAGCTCCAAAACGTACAGTTTTTATGGCACTCAGGGGTACAATTCTTTCAGTGCGGTTTACCTACACCTTCTGGTGCTGCTAAGCGGCTCTGTCACTTCCGGTTTATATGACTGGACCATCTAGCCTCTCGCCATGGGAGCTATTCACCCGTGACTCCTCTCCCACTCCCGATATCCACTCAAAATCCACTTTCTGACTTGTTGCCGACCGATATCGTTTGGGGTAGATATCTTACCGATGAAAAGCTTGAAAAACCACACTCGCGATAAACGGGGGCAAACGGGTGTCCGCCCAAAATTTTCTAAAAAAAAGTATTTAGACTTTTGCTCTAAAATAATTACGGGAGCTAGTTTCTGAATATAAAGAAATTATCATTACAATTTCTATCCTGCGTCGCGCTCGGTACCACCCTATATTTGGCATTCCATCCCCTTTTTCTTTTCACAATATGTAGAACTAGAACTGAATAGTGATCTCACTCACTTAGTAATTGAACGAATATTACACCAACGTTGTCTTACTTTATAATTCGAAGATGTTGATTGATGATTAGGTACTATCATTGTTTAAATACTTTATAAACAATGGTACTATTCAAAATGTAAAGAATGATAATAAGAGAAGGTTTCAGTAGTTGTAAATATACAGGTAAATTGATCGTACGCTACTGAGTTTCTAGGCAAAACTAAATTATGTAATATTCAATGCGTTTTAACATTGTGTATTTTTGTATAGAATTGGGACAGCCTGTATAGGGATGTGAACGATGAATGGCCTCATTGTAAGGCACTTAATAGCATCAAAAGATGCGTTACAAATATCAACCAATCCAATTGTAGATTAGTCAAAAGGGCATAATATCAGTGCTACTTTAATCCTATTGTGTTTTCTTAAATGCCATTGTATAACTTCGACGACGGTCTAATTATAGAAAATACACTTGCCACGCTATAAAGAACTGTCTGAACGTGCTGTTTGATTTTGTGTCCCTTTTTCTCGTCGGCGCGGGGGAGTAAATGAGCAGATTGGAAAACAATTTTTCTTTAAAGTAAGGAACCGGGAGAAATCCAAAAATCAACTTATCAATTCCGGTAAAAGTAATGAATCGTAAAATTACCGTTTAGCCGAACGGAGTGTAGCAAAACGCGTAAATAATATAAAAGTCACGACACTGCGTCATTATCGGAAACTGCTTTGCATAAAGATCCACGATAGCAGCGACCGACAAAATAGCGACTGCACTAAAATTGGGTACTTAAATTTACTTTATTTTCAGCAAAATTAGTATTGATTTATGGAGCTTTTGTGAGTGTATCTGCTACCAGTTGAGTTTCGTGAGCTTTTGTTTGAATTATTAGTTTTGCAGTTGAAGTGTGTCGTAGTTTCCTTTATTTTATTTCGCTCTATCTCCCTTCCAAGCACCGTAACAAATGGAGACAAGTTTTTGTATGCGATATCAAAAGCAAAAGCTACAAAATATTGCAACCCCACAGATATGTTCCCTATCATATATACGTTTCCATTCTGGATACACTCTTAAAAATGATATTTATTTTACGTTGGTGTGCCTGCTTTCCTTTTTCTTCATCTACAATTTCCTTTATTATTGGGGTGCACTACTCATTACCATGGATCTAACGTGTTAGGTCACAAATCGCATTTTAAGAAATATATAACCCACCCCTATTTATGTAAAAATAAAACATAAAACGTAAACACTTAGGGCAAAAAGTCGCGAAACTTAGATATTTATGTTCCTATGATATAAGGCTGACTGGGATATTTTTTACCCCTCACAAAAGGTAATGAATAATATGAACGCATCCCTTTAGACAAAGTGCAGGCATAAAAATATTTGAGCTTGGAAATAGCTGGTGTTTCAGCGACAAATCTACAGTAGTAAGGTGGAGATGTTTTATTAAAGCTTTTTGGCTCTGATTTATAGGGCTGAAAATGAAACCGACATTCCTTTTGCTGACGTTGACTGCATACCTAAAGAAATCTACACAGTTATTTTTCATATTTAATTTAAATTCCCGTTTTTGTCTGTTTCTCCTTTTGATTGTGTGGAATAACAGAAACTACAACAATAAAATCTACAAATCATGAATCAAGAAACGGAAATAAGTCAATAGTAATAACGCAGTTATCAGATAAACCCAAACGAGAGCGCGGGAAGTAATTATTAACACTCATCCGGTATCCTAGTAAATCACGCAGATAACCCAGAATTCCGGATTTATCATTTATTTTGACAAATTGTTATTAATTTAGCCAAAATTTGTCTAGATACATTAATATTTTTATCTTAGCAGAATTAAATTCCTGAAGGGCTACAAATCACACACAAGCCTCTTATTTATCCTTGAATTGTACAAAATTAAATTAAATATCGTCAAAAAGTCGTTTCCTGTTTAGGATTTATTACGTTTTAATTGTGAACACAATGAGATTTAGGAATGTAACAAAAGATTTGTATTAAAAAAAATATTCTTTTCACATTTGATTTTATATCGTTGATTAACGATGTCAGATGTACGTCGAGTGCCCTCGTAAATCGCATATGAATCCCGCATTGCTTGTTTTTCTCACAAAAACTCTCATCCGGGTATGCAATGCTCAATAGTCCGTGATTTTACACCATTATTTGCACTTTTTTTCTAGGGAAACGCAACTGATAAATTGCATCGCACTACTGCGCTTAGGTGTATCATTCACAATATAATGGGCGAGCAACCCTAAGGAAATTACATTTGTTAACTCAAAAATGGGGTATGTTACTTGTGTCACCTATAATATAAACTATGTGTAATGTAAGTAAAAATGTGTTAGGGGAGCTGATTTGTGATTTATGTGCGACGAAATCTTATTAATATCGCGTCAAAGGTATTCTTTAATGACGCCGCAGCTCACAGAAGATATATGAAAGTTTCAAGTTCCTCCGTTCCACGTGTCTCTAACTGATAGATTTTAATAAGTTTGCCGAGTTATAAGAAGCTAGATGTACCTAGTTCGTATATTTATGTAGGTTACACGTGTGATTTTGAGTTGGTTCGTCAATCTGTTGGGGGAAGGGTTGTTTTGCCGGAGGAAATATATATTGTTCATGGCAAAATTTGTATGTGAGTGTTCAATTTAGGACACTTACCTACAAAGTATCATGGTGCTTTTTTTTGGGCACCAGGGGAAATTCTGACCATATAAGCGAATGATTGACAGGTTTCAAATTTGTAGTTTCAAAGTTTTTTCTATTTTTTTAATGGTCGTGAATTTGAATTTTCTCCGTAAATGTTATGCCCGATCGTTTAAATTTAGCAATCTTCTCTCAACTGTCGACTGCATCTATCTGACAACCCGAATAATAATGATGTAGAGACAAACTCGCAAAATTTATTGCCATTTGATTTAGGTATACCAATTTACTTTTACTATTTTGTGAGCTTGTATTTTTATTGTACAATGTGTTCCAACAAGAATTTGTACTACGGCAAAGAATTATCGCGGAATAACTCCCGAACTCCAGCGTTTTTTTTAAATTTTAAAGTTTTCTCGGTAACTAATTATTCGAATTAAAAAAATAAAAGCGGTCGCAAAATAATCAAAAAGGTACCTTTAGAGGGTACAAATGTTCAAAAAGTTTCAATTTAGGTAAGGTTAACAATGCCTTTTTCTATACAATTGATATTGCAGCTCAAACATTACGTATTTTACAGTCAACGTGTTCAAAAAAGCTGGGTACTGTTTTGAAGAAAAGTCTCCGATATAAGAAATATTCGGCTCACAAGGTTTATCTCAGAATAGAACAGAACTCGGAACCAACTATGTAGCAGTTATTTCAAATTTACTTTTTGGAGGAGAATTATAGACGAGAGTGTTAGGTATAGCGGGTGAGAGCTTTTCTTAGACCAAAAATAACCCAGGAAATAATAATTAGAGACGAATTTTTCGGTACAAAATTACACTGGTGGATTTTCCTGAGACGAATTTACGTGGCTACCGAAACTCTCCCTCAATAAGATGGCTGGAAAAAAAACAAATTCGTGTCGCTACCTATGCCCTCCGACCGCTCAGGTAACTCTTGTAATATCTATCGATCTTATGACGTCCTGGTTGTTGATTACCATATCGGGCCTATTTTTTAATATTTTTTCAAAAATGTTTCCAGAGAAATCTAGAAATCTTATCGGTTTGTATGTATCCTTGATCTCGGGGATAAGTGCCAAACTTCACTGTCCCCACACTTCCGAGAACTGCCCCAACTTAAAAAAAATATTGGCCAGTGTTTGCCAGATCTTTGGTTTTTTATAGCTGCGCATTTGATGATGTGTCTGGCCCCGGAGGGCGCATTATTATTCGGGAATTCGGGAATTTCCGTGCCGTTTCACAGTGTGCAATTTTCTCAAATTCATTTTCTTCCCTCTTGATTAGTTCGAGAAGCTCACGCGCGAAGAAGAACTGATCAATAGTACGTCGTAGAGCCCCATCATTTCACTCTAATGGTTGTTGAATTTACCCGTCACTATCCCATATTCTATCGCCCAAACGTTCTTTTCAAGTCCATCGCACAGCGTTTCCCAGCACTTCTTCTTGCTGCTGTTGTTAATTGGCTTCTTACTGCGTGGTCGAAATCCCTTAAGGGTGGCAACGGCATTTTCCAGAGATTTTCCGATCTTTCTGGCCCTACAAATATCTTAAATTTTTGATTACACCGCTCTGCCTCTCGGCTTCCTCGCGGGCATGGTGGCATTACATTACATTACAACAGTTGATTATCCAGTAGATTTTTTAATCCTTTCAACGCCACAATAAATCAAAAATCCAAAATTAATTTGAGGAGCAGTAATATTTATATATTTATTTATTATATTTTAAGCTTGATACCGGAAAACATGACCCGGTTTTCCGATATAAAACTTATCATAAGTACCACGATCACATTTATAAATACAAGGTTGGTTAAATTTGTTAATTTTGTGCTTTTTTGGACTAACTAACTAAGGGGAAATCACAGTCGGTTAAAATGCGTATTATAGGGCACAGTAAAGTGATGTTTTAATATTTCGGAAATCCAGCCAGTTCTGAAGATATTCGAAATAAACAAAATTAACCAAATTCTTTTTAAGTTGTACAGGATGGTGCCCACGGATTTTCCCTGCTACGTTTCGTCTTTGAGAGTCATCTTCAATTTCATATTCTTATGTGAACCAGGAAAAAAGTACATACCGTATAGAGTCGCATTTTTTATTACGAATACAATTATGTTTGGCACAATATGATTCTTTATTAGGTACCATGAATGCATTGTTGTTTTAACATTTTGTCAATGCCTACTACACCAAAATGTTAGAAATTTAACCAAACGCAAGAACATAGACCAAGGGTTCACAGTGTTTATTTGCAGCTGTGTTCCCGATGGTCCCAAAATTTTCCAGTAGAGAAAAAAGGGGTAGTGTACTAAGAAATGGTTTTTCGCGTGCAGATAAAAAGCTCATTTTTCAATACAGGTGTCAGGAGTGTATAACAGCGATAAAGAACATTAAATTCTATACCCCTTAACTTTAAAATTCGAATAACGTATAAGATTTTACTCGACTTTCGGTAAAAAAAACCCTTGATGCTACGCGAAAAAATCAACTGCCATGAAGCGCTCGTAAGAGGGCTAACGGGCAGCATCCAGAAAATAGTAGGGCACAAAATGATTTCAAGTGTCACAGAAAAGATCGAGTTTTAAAAAAACAAATGAAACATAATAAAAAAGAAAGGTTATGGGTATTGAGTTAAAGGATGGATTTCTCGAGATGATTATTCCTGGAATTTCTTTGTACATGCACTTAAAATCGACCAAATTTTTAAATCGACCCCGCTCAGTAGTTTTTTTTACTTTTGTCAGCTGTTTGGAATGTACAGATGACTGAAAGTTGATATAAAGGGGGTTTCGCTAGAAAGGAAAACTTGCCATTCATCGGCCATTTATATATTGGTCGGATTGCAAACTAAGGAAGTAGGGTCAATGGAGGTAAAATAATGCACTACACGAACGCCCGTAGATTGATCCCTCTACGTCTACGGGTACGAAGGAGAAAATTCTTTTTGAATTTTTAATGACAGAATATAAAATAGGGACCAAAAAAGGCAGAAATAAAAAGACTATAAATTATTGAAAAAACTTTTCAGCGACAGAACACAAAACTGAAATTTTCGTTGAAAAGTGTTGGGATCTTTTCAATATTCATATTTCTCAATCTATTCTTAAGATTCTAGCACTTTCTCAACGAAAATTTTATTTTTGACTTTTTAGTTTAGGTGTTTTTTTTGTATTCTTTTTTAATTTAAGTTTCTGTGTTATCGCCTTATAAGTACGGTTTTCTTTTTGTTCCTTTATATTGAACATATCCCATTTTAGCATTCCACTAATTCCATAAGAAGGTATCTAAACATAATCACATTTTTCTTTAATATATATTATATTGTATATTTTTAATTTGTTTCAGGTTCTCTCAGGATTTGCATCTCATATACTGCGACGAGTTCGTTTCATTCTGGGTAAGTCTATACTTTTTCAGTTAGGTTTAAGTAAACGATTAAGGGTGAAAATCATTATGTCTGAGTTTTACCGCATTTAATCAATAGGGTGCTATCGAACACTGAATAATTAGTAAAAAATTTATGGCCGTTCGAAATTCAGATCTAAAAGCTTCTTTTACTTCGTTGAACATTAAGTTCTGTGTTGAAGAAGGATCCAATTTTTTCTTGGGGAATGCATGTTGAATCCAGAAATTCTATTTGCTGACCATACTTATTCCATTTTAACTCGATTTCTTTCAATCTAAGATATGGTTTGTGAAATTCTACTAATTTATTATTGTCGATTTGTTCATTTTAAATCGGTCCCCAAACGCCAAAAGTAGATATTAATAAAATGAGCTGTTGTAGTAATAAAAAATTCACGCTAACTTCCCCCATAATTTGTTAGTGGAAACAAAAAACCACGATTATCAAGTTTCTAAAATAAAAATGCGCCTGCCCCACTTTTCAGTGTGGAGTTCGCAAAAACGGGGTTTCTTAAAAATGAAATGCTTACATAGCACTCTGCATATATTCTTCAAGCAATCGATGCCTATTGGAAAACGGTCCAACCGTAAATTCGAGTCAACTTCAAAATAACCCTTATATAGAAGTGTGTAGCAGTCCGGTTTTCTAATATAACGATCGACTATACTATATTTAATACAGTGACGAAAATGCAATCAAAATATTTTTTCTGAAACTACTTTAGAAACAACTTTCTTCGTCTCTAAAAATGGTGAGCAAAATGTGATTTTCCTCTCTAGTGAGTGTGAGTCTGTTGAATGAGACTAAACGTAAACAGACGTACCTAAGTTTTAAGTAAATATATGAACAAGAACTTTTAACCTAATGAAATGATTTTTTGAAAGTAGAAATTCAAGAAAAAGTACAATTGTTAAAAGTTTTAAAATGTGACCAGTGCCATTACGCAACGAAACGTATTTTCAGTTTAGGAAAGCACATGTTAGCACACAAAGCCTCGAAGGATTTTAAATGTAACGAATAGGCTTACGCAATCAATGATAAATCAAATTTGAAAACACATTCGTTCACACACGTTTTCTGGGAATATTAAATACGATCAGTGCAATTAAGCGGTCAATAAAAGCACTCTTTTCAAACCACATTTGTTAACATTCAAGACTTACAAGGATATTAAGTAGGATCAGTGCAATTACGCGACCAGTAATAACACTCATTTGAAAGCCCAGTTATTAACAAAATATTATTGTGTTACCAACCCATGATTAGAAAAAAAACTATAATTTATAACATTTAATTAATTTTGGCCTTTTCTAGGTAATTCGTTATTATTATAATATTGTACCTAACTCAAAATGCACAACAAAGTGCTCAGGCTAATTAATACTTTTGAACAATTGAATAGGCGCACTTTCGATAGTACAAGTATATTGTATGCCACATGTTATCGTACCTACTGGATATCAGAAATCTTTTAGCTCACTAACCGGCATAATGCCATAAATCTGAAAACAAATATGGGGATTAGAAGGAAGGTTGACCTATATAACGATTCAATTAAATGTGTAAGTAAGAAAAATTGATAGACATTCCAAACTAAACAGCAGCGAAATACGAATTTTACTTTTGTAATAAAAACTGAAAGTTCCTACCTTCAAGGTAAGGAAGCTACAATAAATATTTCTGAATTTCCTTTTTGTATTATTGTTAGAATCTGAATGCATTGGCGGATGCAATCATAGCAAAAGCAAGAAGAGCCAGTGTTCAGTCCGGTACACATGGGCCATTAGTTGATGACGATCTGCTCCGTTTAGTGCGTGACACCATTCCAATTATGCGGGTTATCTCATTGCGCTCAATTGTACGCCACGGTTTTTAATGTAATTCCTGTTTAAACTGCAGTCTTATCACTAGACGAATTCGAGGTGGGTAATAGCTTCAGCTGGAGATGCCGTATTTTCCGCTTTGGAGAGTTGAGCGTCTGCACTACACAGCTAATAGAAAAGCTTCACTAACAAGTATTACGTGTGTGCGTCGGTAAACAGTTATTTGTAGTTATTGCTGTCGCTGGTGTGAGTTGTGTAGTACCAAAAGGCATTTACGTATATTTAAGTGGCCCTCGAAGTTGTATCGATAAGATTTCGTTGTAGTACACTTTCGAATTTCCGTGTATGCGCTTCTTTGATCCTTTCCAAGTAGAAGACACTATGGGGTGTTGTAAACTTGCAACATTTAAGCCGTTAGATTTTAAATGGAGAATTATTTCATCTCGTTCGCTTGTTGAAGTGAAAATTAAATACTCCTCCTAGGGCGTAAATGAAACTGTTCGTAGACGAAATTAATTTCCACAGACTATCCTTGAGTTTATTGCTTATGTTTTATACAAAATTTTGAAATACCTTCATGGTCCTCAGTAAGTTTGTTGCAATGTTTATGAAAATAGATTGAACACATCAGTGCATATATTTGAAACATATTCTGGCTCCCTTTCATATGCTAGTAATATACACTGCTTGGAATTAATACGGCTCATTTAAAGAAATTGAGTATAGCGCCTTCCTTTTTGGCATCTCTTTTGCTGCTACTATCTCTACTAAACTAGGAACTAGGAATGGACGTTAAGTTTGTCTATTATTTCGGTGTCAGTACCTACTATTCTTCTTTTCCCTATTATTCCAGTAATTATTTTATAAGCCCTTCCCCAAACGTCGATTTCTAGCGCTTTGCAAGTGTTTTCCAGTGTTCATTTTTTTCCTCTTATTCCTGCTCATCTCTATATTTTTCCTTCTACCGCCTCTTGCAGCATTTCTTCTCGCACACTACAATTGTCTGTACTTATTGTAACAGCTAAACCCACACATTTTGTTTAACGTTCCCTTCTCCTTTTATTGACACAGATAATTTCTTTCCGCTTAAATTTAGATAACCCGTTTAATGACGGAAAATCTTCTTTTGACCAGAAGATTTTCTTTTGCTTGCGATGGTTTTCACCTTTTTTTCACTGTAAGATTTTTTGAACTTGCGAGAAATTGACGTTTCAAAACGATGGCTGAAAAAAATGAACTGCCGTTATTGACGATTTAACCTCCATTCCCCTTGGAACTTTTACACCGAATGCCCTGAAAATCAATTGAAAATACACAGAAAGGACGATCTTCAATACCAGCACTAAACACATTGGGACTTTTTAAATTCCACCACATATTTATGGGAAAATTCAGCCACTAACTTATTTACGCTTTGTGCTCTTCGCATGATATGGAATGCCTAAAGTGGTCTAACGCCAAAAATCTCAAAAATTTTAACTTTACCTATTACAATAAATTTTGAAAAATTAAATCCACGTTTAGAGCTACCGTTACAATGCGCAAGGAATAAGAATCTGCGAAACAAAACTGATGAATATATCTCGTCCACGCCTTACACTTTCTTCTTTTATTGGTACCCTCTTCTGCCGCACTCTTCCTTAGATACCAATTAGCACTTAAAGTTTTTCTCTCTCATTCTGACATAAAGAGAACTATTTACCTGATTTAAACTTTCAGTAAAATTAACAGGAGTAATTTAAGTAAGCATAAAAGGGAAGCACTGCCGTTGAACTGATAAAAAGTAGAATACCGGAAAATTACAATAACATTAAAATATCGAACGCGTTTAAACAGCAAGGCTGCCATTATCAGCGAACAACTGGCAACTAGCAACTGTTGGCTGATGATGACAGCACCATCAGTAGCTAAAATTCTGTCGCGAAAAGCAAAAGCTACGTTGTATGAAATTCTAATTTTGCCTATGGTTTCGGCTTCCAAAGTGTTGTCAAGCTCCCTATCCTTGGGAGTGATACAGAACATGATAAAAAAAAAGTAGGCAATACAGACACAACAAGAAGAAATAAGTAAAAGGACCTACAAGAATAATGAAAGTGGGAGAGCAAGATCAAGATAGACTAGGAGTAAACAAAAAAAAACCGCACGCAATATAAAATAACATTAAAACGATGTCTGAAGGGATGATGAACTCGAAATGGTCATTCCTCCTATAACAGATTCATTTTGGCTATTAACGAAAAGGCAATTAATAGATGAGGGTCTCATACCGTCGTTCTCATTATACGCATCTTCTCCATTTCTCTCCGAGGAGAGGAAAAAGTGAAGTAAGTGGATAAGTGTATGTGTTCTAGAAAAATGGGCAACTCCACATAGGTACACAAATTGAAATGCAGCTCAAACGAGTTTTCCTGAATTGTTGTTTGAACGTACGTAGCCAACGTTGAATTTTAATATACCTACGCAAAGGTAAGAGATGTAAAGATCGAATTGCAAATTGAACTCGGCAATGAATTTCTTGACGGACTGGCGGATGCATTAGACGGACTTCCGGTATAAATGCACGGGCTCGATCGACTGTAACACTGCCAGTGCTGCACTCATGCATATACATACGCTGACTTCCGGATGTGATGTCATGTGTGATGGGGACGCCATCCGCGTGGAAGAGAGGATTGCGGAATTGCCGATATGCCTGTCATTTCAAAAATGACTTACACATCGTAATAGTTTCCCTTGTCCGTGTGCACAACGTTTTTTTTTTACTTAATTCCCGTCGAAAAACGATATAGTAGATGGCGTCTTACTCTCTCTTTACTTTCAGCGTCGCTGAAACGAGGTAGAAGTATTCAGAAACGGTAATGAATCAAGCAACTCATTTGCAACTTGGCTCCTTTCTTTCAGAGCAAGTCATCAACTAATTTCTCTCAAACTCGAAGCATTCGTAGGATTATTACTCTAGTCTCGCCTGCCCGGTCGCATGGCAACGCGCCTCTCCCGTTGCCGTGACAACAGCCACCGCTCGAATGTGTGACTTGCAAGTCAACTTACTTGGGTTCGGAATATTTCAAGCGTGCTAAGAAGCGCTGTTTGTTATACTCCTTTTCTAATGTAGGTTATTTTCTTTCGATTCTTAAGTAGTTATTTTTCGCTCCTTTTTTGGGGGGAAAATACGACGGCCGTAATCCTCTACTTTAATTATCCCGAAAAGGTTTCGTCCGATTGAGTTGTAGCGATGCAAATCAAACGGATTGTTTGATGTTTTACAATTACGCCATTACCGAAATGAGGGTTAGCAACCTGCTTCAATTTCAGTTAAAGCGGCCCTTAAAACTTTCAATTTTAACTGCCAAGGTCCTTGGGTACACTACGAGTTGACATCTGGACAATGAGCTAGATGTAGTAGGCGCGTATATGGGGAGATCTTTGATAGCAGAAAGTAAGGTTGTAGGGAGATCCCCTGCAGATTACACCGTTTGCTGTACGGATTTACAGCCCATATCGGTCGATTCTTATGGATTTGTCAGCTTTACATGTTTGCACTTGGCATTATTTTTGCGTTGCATATATTTTGATGATAACTGCCGCAAGTTGGAGAAACCTATGCTTTTATCCTAAAGAATTTGTTTAATTTTGAAACGCGGCGAAGGGAAAAGAATGTTCGCCTTTTTCGCCCGTCAAATTGTGAGTGAATTTGTGAACCGCAATGAGTCAAACACACGTGCAGGGGCGGACACGTGTCAGAGTGGGTGGCCAATATTGAAAATTGCATAATTTAGATCATCAAGCACCCATTTTCACTGCCTCTAGTGGGGGATTAGCGATTCATTAAGAATTTATATTAGGGTTCCACATAAGTTTGCCGCAAAGTTTTATTTCAATTTAGTTTCATTAAACTACAACTACTTACAGACCAGCTTTGAACTTTTATTTATACCTACCAATATAACGAAAACTGGAGCGTTGTACTTTATGATTCTCGCAACAAACGAACCTGAAATCGAAGTAATTGAGTGCAACAGGCATCAAGGTGCAGAAAGGAAAACGACTTCTAAAAATGTCGTGAAATCCAGATTTTCGAAAAGTACTTATAGTTATATATGTATTTCAATAATTAGAGCGGTTTATTCGGTTAGGGGTTGTTTCGCTATTTAGTTTTTGCCTTGAGCTAACCGCACTCGTTAAGGACATTAAAAAACGTTCAAATTAGAGGGAGAAAATTATTCTCTTTAGAAATGAGGGTATTAGGGATAGATGGAGGTAAACATACTAAAAGTAGGTAAATGGCCCAATTTTAATGCAAATAATGCTAGAAAGCCAAATCGGTGTTTCACAACCCCTTGCATATCTACTGACAAGATCGAAAATGGGCTTGGGCGAAGAAGAGCATTTCTACATGGAAATCACAATAATTCAAAGATACGAAAAGGGTGTATCTGCAGAGTGCAAGCATCGAAGAAGAAACCGAGTGCCGGTTTTGATTCAGGAGAATCGCACCCGCACACATCTCTGTCAAATACCCTAACAACTAGTTACGAAACTAGACAGACATGGTAATTCATTCTGCACCTATTACCATGTTGAATGCAATTTTCTATTGTCATTTTTTTTGTCGATTTTTTTACTTTCGAATTTCGAATTGGCTTTGAAATTTTGGGATTTTTTTTACCATAATATAGATTTTGTGATAGAAATATCCCTGGTCATCATAGTAAAAATTTTTTATGACGTGCAGTTTTCGCGTCGAATTAATAAGAAATCTAACCGTTTGTTTATTGTTGCGCCAAAAATAGCAGTTAAGATTTGTATATGAATGTATTGTATAGGTATGTTCTTGTTCAGAGATTTAAATATGATACATTTCGGCGAGATTTTTTTAGGGCTGCGCCACCTAACGGTCAAATTTTTAATGTAAAATGTCTAACTAGGGTGCGAAAAAGTGAAAATCTCGACAACATTTTATTATATTCATGTTTTTTCATCATGAGAGCAACGAAACCAAAAATGTCAAGAATTTAAAATACATAATCGTCGTCTTCCGCGATTGTTTGGCCCTACTTTTTGCTAGACTGGGTTCCGGATTATTTTATTTATTTATTTATGCAGTTGGCACCTCCACTTTGACCAAATCGAATAAAAATACGCCTATAATTTAGGACTAAATAAGGATTGTACTCACAAAATATGAATTTGTACCCGTTGAGTGCCGCCGGAAAACCCGATTTTTAAAGTGGAGGTGTTAATTTGTGATCATGCTCCCACTTTTCCCCGTTGAAACTTTATTAGTTACATCAAAAATTAAAAATGAAGGATTAATTTGTCGAATTAAGAATGAAGGATTAATTTGTCGTTTTAATTGTTAAAACAATTTATACATTTATAAATATACCTACCAATAATATTCACAATAATTTAAAAACAAAATTAACAATAAAGATTAATAATACATACATAACAATATTATCCAAGTAGTTCATATATTACATTAGATATTATCTGCTATTATTATTATTACCTATTTTCTTTCTTCCAATTCTCTTGATACTCAGGTCAAGCATGGTTGGCTAATTTCACGGATCGAAATCAAGTAACGATTAGTCTCAGTAATAATGAGTTAGTACATAAACTCGACGATACTCGATTTTCGAGATATTCACACTAAGGTGTTAATATCGCCAGTAGATATGTCTCGTCTAGTTCCAACTGCCCTTTGTGAATACCCACCTCCTACACTCCGTTTTGCAGATATTGGCACTGAATATAATGTAGTGGTTGATCCATCGTCTCGTATTTGGGATTAAAGTTAAATGAGATTTTATTTGTCTCCCCCAAATTTAATTTAATTCAGAAATTAAATTACATTTGGGAAAGACAAATAAAATCTCATTTTGGTATTGAATGTTTTAAAATCACCAGTAGATGTGTCTGGACCAGACGTTCCACCTGGCCTTTATGAGAGTACCTACCCTCTTCCGACACTTCATTTTCGACATATTCGCTCTTAAAGTTTTGACATCACCAATGGATATTTTTTCTTCCAAACGTCCCTATCTCACCTAATGGTCACCCAAGCAAAAATACACAAGGTAGTTTCGGTCGACAGTTACCGACAGTTCGAATTGTTAATTTTTATTTGCAGTTTTACAGCCTATTTTTATCACAGAAACTATAGTGAACTGAAACATGACCTACAAGAATTTACGATACTATGTAGGAAATTTTTCTTGCCGAATCGTCAACCCTGACAATAAACGTCTGTAGTTGTTCGCATACCTTTGCATTTTACTTCCTGTACATATACAGATACTGATTTAATCAAACTGATCCGATATTTGTGACATTTTGCATAATTATATATATGGACATATGTAATTCCATATTTTAAACAACTTTTCTTAATACCTAACAGTTTGCCGTATTATTGATCGAAATGGCACTTTACCGCGATTAAGAATTATGATTTTCTCAATTGTCACGGCATCTTGGATTTTAGAAAGCACAAATGTGCTTGAAATTGTTTTCAGACCGAGCAGGCCGGGATCCAAAAACATCAAAACGTGATTCAAAAGTTTTTTATCAATTACACTGAAGTCAATCCGGGGACACACTGTGTATAAGTAAATGATAATATGAATATGAATTTCTTGGGTTTTTTGCCATAACTTCGCAATTTGTAGAGCTGCGAGAGGCAAAATTAATTAGCATAAAATTCTGCATATATAACTTTGCCTATTTATACGGTTTACGAGTCCTCGTAGTGACAATGAAAAAAACTCACCCTGTATAATAGTGCGTATATTTGGTAACATATAGTATTAAATTAAGCATTAAGACGGGCACACAGATAGACAGCAATCCAAAATGATAAACGATCTCGAGGATCGTTTAAACGGTAAAAATATAAAATTATGGTACATGAAAATATTTGATTTTTTACTTTTACTTTTAGTAATAAACGCAGAAAAAATCCTTCCTTGGTGCAAGCCTCGACACCATAATGAACAAACTAGACAGTAGAACAATAGCTCTCAAGATAAAGATCTAGTAGTAACACAGCCGTAGGAACGGACTGACGGACAGACGGGCGGATAAAGTGACCACAATATAGCGCATTTGTTTCTATTTATGGAAATGCGCTAAAAGTGGCATAGTACTCCTTTTATTTCAATTTTTCCCATTTTACATTTTAAGATCTTGTCATAGAAAATGTATGGATATCTCTTGGGCACGAGTTAAATTCAGAGCATAAATATTGTGTTGAATTGTTACGTTGTAGGTATATGAGATTGGCATCTTGTACCCTTTTAAAAGTTTACCTTATGATAATAAAGAAAATAGCCACTACATTAATTTATGAGTAAGTAATTATATATTTTAGTGAAATGGAGCGAATGCCATCCTGTACCAATTTATAAAGCACATATTATTTTAGTCAGGTATTCTTTTATTCAGGATTTTCATCGTAAAATTCAGTAGAATACAGGCATGAAATAAAATCGTTCCCAATATTCCCAAATGTATTCGACCGTGAGGAGAAGCCAAATCACTTCAATCACTTTCCTCTCAAACCCTCCCCTTGCATATGTATGATTGCCTGCGTGTATTTTTTATACGCGTGCCTTATCTGGCACTGTCTTAATTAAAGCCTTTGTGAGACTCTCGCTGTCATTACTCGATTCCGGCCTCCCCATACACCCCTCTATCCTATTTCATCTGATTACACAACTCCGATTTTACTTTGAATCATTCATCATCCAGTAAAACATGTAATTACTCTATCGCCACTTAAACATTTTAATCACGTATTTGGAAAAGATTTTTTCGCCAATAAATGCGACGCTCTGAATTTTAATATACGGAAGGACGAAGATATGCGACTATGGGAAGAAGGGCGACTGTTATGACAATCGGAACTTGAATTACACAACCACTGCCCGCTGTCCTAGATATTACGTATATTTTTATTAGCGAAATATACGTATTTCCTTATAGACGTTCATAAATATTTATGGCGTTGGAAGCATTGTTATTGGGATTATTATGCAGCATATTTTCTCGTTATCTACGCCGGTTTGCATGCATATCTAACGTTTCGTATTTTCTTATACATAATGAATTCTTATGTAATGCCATATTAAAGCAAGAAGATATCTGTATAGCCTCTGTTTTTAAGGCGATACAAAGAACGCATTAATCTCATCTTTTTAATACAGTTTCTGAGTTTTGACCCAATGTTGCTATTTTTTAAATGTAACACCATGTATATCGTAACGTCAATTGTTTTTCATTCTTTTTCCTGATCACAACCTATATAGTTTTTTATTTTAGCCATGAAAACCTTACTTTTTTACTGTTTTTAAATAGTAGACCATGGAGCCATGGAGATTTTGTGTTGTTTATTGTATGGTAATTAAGGCAGTTCAATAATAAATGGCTCACGGTAGAAACATGTCATTTCAAAATTTTGAAAAATATGATACCTATACTTAATATATAATTATATAAAACATATAGGTTGTGATACATCAATGTAACCAGGAAAAAGAGCGCAAAAAAAATTTACGTTAAAATATACCTACAAGGTGTTGCATTTAAAAAATATCAACTTTGAGTCAAATCTGAGAAACCGGTGACCAAAAGTTTTTTTACTACGCTACTGGATTAGAAAATTAGGAAATTTTCAAAAATGGTGATTTTAAAAAACGAATTGCAGAAAAATTAGTTTAGTAAGAGCTTCTTAAAGACATGCTAATATTGAAGGGGGTGGTGATTCTTTGACCCATTTTAACAAAAAAAACTTCCTATGAACGTATATCCCAAACGTTTTAATGTTTAAAATACAAGGGGTAAAGTTTTTAAAAAAATCAGTTTTTTTAATAATAACAGAGATAATATTGTAAACATCTTTATGAAATTTGTGCCTTCTATGCATCAAGATGCATTTTGTGATGTGCATAAGATTTTATTTTTTCTACCAGTGGCGTCCGTACGACTTTTGCATTGAATATTTTTGGAGAAAATAATACTACGCCACTGCGTTCTCTTAAAATAAAAATTATTTTTTAAATCCTGTGTTACTATTAAATAACAATGCATGTAATATTTTAATTTGTTATAAGTTTGTCTTTTACTTTTTACTCTATAAAATGCCTATGGAGTGAATCAAGGTATAAATTATTATCTATTATTATATTTTACAGGTTTTTCTCTTGGCCGTTCGAGTAATAACTTTTTTTGCGATGGATAGATTTCCAGACACAGTACGTCGCATTCTTAGCTGGATACCCTTTACTTAAAAAATACACGTGATTTTGGGTAGAGAAAGAGGATCAGTCTTAAACCTCACCTGAATTCTTATATTACTAAAGTAACCACCCACCTTTCTTACTGCTGCGACTGGTACAAACGGACCACCACTATCTCTTTCTCGTTCAAAATAACGTGTAAGATTAGAAATAAGTTGCTTACTTTTTCTTAGTAAACTCGATGGTATTTTTGGGTAATCAACTTTTGGCGCAGAATATCGCAATGAGACTTGCATAAGTTATGATTTTATAATTGTTCGTTATGAAACAAAACATGACCAATTTAAAGTAAGCCTTGCGAAATTATGGGAATACTACACTGAAGAATAAGATTTCTGTCTCGTGTTTTTGCAATACTTTATTACCAAATTACGTGGAAATTTTAACTTGGATGCATTACTATTTTATGAAAAAAGTGACTTTTTTGAAAATTACAAATCGTTTAACTTTACACATAGTAATTCGGTGCTTCTTCACTTAGAATAAAATTATCGAAACCATCCTTTTTATATAAACGCCATATGTAACCTCATATCAATCATTCGAAAAAAGGTGGTTACTTACCTGTCTGTTGCAAAAGCGATATCGGGAAAAATGATTTCAACCCTAAATGGTCAAGTTTGTCACGGTAGGGCCGAGTTTTGCTCGATTTATATTCATGGATCATAACACGAGAACATACATCATACGAGCTGTCGTATCGAGTTCATTTATTACGGCCATGGCGAACTAAGCGTTTAATTAATCAAGCGTTGATTAAATTTTCAGAAGTTTTAAAACTGTAGTCTCCAAACGGCGACAAAGTAAACGCGCGTACGGGAATTTTGTTTAGATTTTCATTTGCATACCAACAATTAAGAGGTTCAGGTGTTCTCCAATAAGGCAATTAATCATTACTTCCACATCAAAGGGGAGAAAATTCGGTTATTTATAGAAGTGGACGTTTATAAATTTATAAATGGTAAATTCTTTTTTAATGGCCGAAAAAAGTTGTAAAAAAATATTGGGAACTGCCGAGCAAACTAGTCACGCTTTAACATGCTTTTGCTATGTCGAATGGAGTATGTCATGCGAGTAGTACAGGAGGACAGGAGAAAACCCGCGGTGTTAATTCCGCGTCTCATCGCAGGTTTTCGTTCCCGTACAACATAAAAAGCTCACCGCAGCGGCAAAATCATCAATCAACCCCTCCCCCCACCTCCATTACCCTAATGACTAATTAAGGCTACATGCGTTTAGATATACGCGTATACATCAAGGTTGACCTACGTGGACTAATAAGTATTTATTTTTCATTTTTTAAGTTGTTTATTTATTTTGCCTTATTGCTTCCTTGGACTATTACTTGGACCATAATACAATTGAAGGAATAACGTTATTCAGTCTGTAAAACTGGATCGCTGTTTCTTTTACAGATTAGAGACGTGTTATGAAACGTTACAAACATAATCAATACTCTTGCGGTGTCATTCTCGTTACAAGTTGAAATTTAACTGTACCCAAATGAAACGAAATGGTTTTATCCGATTCAATGATACCAAGTGCAAAATCTGTACGGGGAAAACAATATTGTAAGATGTTTGAAGTGAGCGAAAAGAAAGGTGTGCTAAATGTATGAGAATCATGTATACCTTATACGGAAATATAAAATACTAATTTTATATTTTCCACACGGAACTCATTTGAAGGGCTGGAGAGAGGACATTTTTCTTGAAGCCTCGTTCGCACAGTTTTAGAATTACGTTTCCGAGCTGAAAAGTTTTAAGCTGTAGTAACTAATCGAGAAATCCCTAAGATAGGTACCTATCTTCCTCGGAGCTAAAATACACCCATCAGCCATCGTAGTATTTAACGTGCCCAATTAAAGTGATCCACTGCTCATACGAGAAAAAACTTTTGTCCAATAAGTTTCAATATCAAAATCAGATTTTTCTTAATTTTAGGAAGATATTTGAAATACGTTTCAGAACTTGTAAAAATTCGTCGAGTTTAATTTTATCGCATAAAAGAAATCAGTCATTCATGGGCGTTCACAAACAATCGAATAAGTTGAATTTGCAAAACTGGGGACTATTATTATTATTGCAAATAAAAATTAGGGATAGGAATAGGGTGAAACCTTCACTTCCATATGATATAGGTAAGTTAAATAATCCGTGTGAAGAGGGATCGCGGGGAGGAGAAGAAATAGATGCTATATTTCAAACCTACGCCAATGCAAATTAGTCCATTCAAATTATACAAAGAAGAAAAAGCAAAGGCTTAAAACAAAACAAAAAAAATTGTATTTTTCCGGACTGGGCTGCTTCTAATTTTGATGCAATTATTTATTATATAGTTTTTTAATCATATAAGCCTTCGTAACTTGTGTGGCAACTGACAAAACAATTGCAAAATTATTAATTTTATTACAAAACTAAGTAAATTATTCTTGGTCGCGGTTAAAGCCTCGGACGGACGGGCGGAGAAAGTGGCCATAATGGCGCCTTCCAACATGAGTTGGAAAATGCGTTAAAAGACAAAATTATAAAATAAGGTAAACGCCTACAAATACACGTATTCATTTTATTAATATTTTTTAACATATCACTCTCTTGGTAAATACATTAAGTTCTTTTGTACTCCTTATATCATGTTATGTGGGGGTTCGTACTTGTTTCTAAATTCCTCCCCCGTAGGTAGTATGATGTACCCCCATCAAAATGCCCTCTTCCGATATTCCGATAATCGCTTTGACTTCATCAGTAGATATCTCTTGTGCAGACGATTCATTTTGCCTTTGAGATTACTTTCCTCCGACAAACCGATTTCGAGATATTCGCTCATCATCACCAATGGACGTCCCAATCGCCCTTTGTCAGTATCTTCTCCGAAAATCTGTTCTTGAGGTATAAGGAATTATATCCAATCACGATAAGGGGTCGAGGATTATGGTTGGTAGAAATTAGTTCCTTCCGTTGAGACCTCTTATTAAAGTACCATAACGTATAAAACCAGTCTCCCCCCAACGCCTCTTTCGACAAGGGGTCATAAAGGAGGGCGGTAGAAAACAGTTTTTTGTTGAG
The DNA here is from genome assembly GCF_008802855.1 of Photinus pyralis. NCBI lineage: Eukaryota > Metazoa > Arthropoda > Insecta > Coleoptera > Lampyridae > Photinus > Photinus pyralis. The sequence continues at coordinate 22,999,713 of NW_022170596.1, read as the reverse complement.
ACCTTTAACTAGAAGTTATCGTTTGTACAAACCAATTCATTTAGATGAGACTTTTCATTAGAATACCATGAAGGGTAGAACGTGTGGTGTGCCCCCTCCCCCCTTGTTTCAAAGTATGACTTGGCACCACTAAAGGCATGCGTGTAACGGGAGTGCATATTTTACCTAAATTTTTTGCGATCTTTTTCATTAAAAAATGCTGAAGGAAAAGTTTTCTCATTTAAAGACGGGAAAGGTTTCAGTAATATTTCACCAAACAAATATTCATTATGCCACGTTCAAGTTTTTATTTTGTCGATTGTAGTTCAGCAAGCTTTATTTGTAAATCTACGTCACAGCTATCGGTCACGTCCTTGTTTTAAATCGTATTTGACGGAAGTTTGTTTTGTTTTAAACGATAAAAAGATGTCATATAATGTTTCATTCCTTACACTGCGAATTAAGCTTCCAGCGGTAAAAATCTGTTGAACCAGCTTTTTCTGTGGAAAGCCTTAAAGTTGGTAATCCAATGAAAATTGACGATATTTATTTATTTATTTATTTATTTATCTCTCTCTTGTTCTGGGCCCTCAACAGGCTTGCGCCCAATTCTAGAGTGACGCGCATAATGCTATTTTAGAGGTGCCTCTGCAGAAGGTTTTAAGTTGTTCTATATCTAATCCACCATTGCTTTCTATCATAGCGTTTTTCCATAGGCGTTTTAAGTAAGATTAGTATAGAGAGAGGGGATGAGCTTTCCACTATTCCTCCTGATTTGAGCGGTGAGGGCGAGGAGATTCTGGTTTAGAGAGTCAACCAGGAAGATTCGTGTTTGGTCAGTACGGCGCTTTCGTAAATCGGCCTTTAGAGCCTACGTAATTAAATTTGGAGTTCGAGAAAACCGAGCTTATAGAGAAGTTAATCTATTTCCAAGCGTGTCCATGAATATCCAGTAGTTTATCATTTTGCCCTAGTGGAAAAATTAAGCGAAAAAGTTCCCACTTTGGATTACAATAGAAAAAGTGCATGTTACCACGCGACATCTCAGGATGAATTAACACAAACTTACGCCAAGGATAATTTTCACACAAGGTTAATATCTCGCAAACGTAATTCAGTTAAATAAAGGCAATGTTTATATTTATAAATCTAGTGCTACTCATCAAATTCCATAAACATTTTACCGCACTCTACGCAGTGTGTCAAATTAGAAAGAAAGATACTCTAATATCCCTTGTAAAAGAGAAATTGCGATAAATAAAACTGTTAGCACAGTCAGATTATATTTACGTTCATTTTTGTGCCGCTAAAGTTAAAATTAATCAAGGTGAAAAGTTTACTAAAGGGATTTGCACTAGGATTTCCAGCACATTAAACCTCAACAAATACATTCCATTCCAATAATAACTGTTGGGAGTTATTCATGTCATCGGGTTTTAAAAATGCATCCCGGAAATCACCTGTTAACCACCCCAAGGTGTTGAGTCAACCCCGTTGGCTGTAAAATTCCAGGAACTCAAGGAAAAAAATTCGCCCAGAAATGGTTCGTCATAAAATTGTATGATTTTTTTAAATTTAAATCGACAGCTGTACGATCCATTAGATACAGAAAATTCGGATCTGTTACTATTATCATTTAAACTGTGAATGAGAGATCATAAAGTTGTTGAAAATGCGGTAAATTGTTGTTGTACCCATTTTGTATTATTATCTAAACAAACCCCTGAATTTGTGACCAGTCTTTTCAAACTCTTTGCTTTCGGAATCAAAATTGAATTCCACTTAAAGTACAAAATAAGTGAATCAAATTCAGAGGTATAATTGATTTTGTCAACATAAAACAAACTAGATTGCGATTAAGGTGGAAATAGGTAACAACCCTAGTTCAAATTATTGAAGGAATTAATATCAGTCAAAGAGATGGTCACCTCTACCTAGGATTTAAATGTTGAGATCTATTGCAACTGTAGAAATTTAATATTTAGACTATTTTATAAAAAGCAATGAAATGTCCTCAATATTTTTATCCATACATCAATATTAATTATTTCCGTTGTCATATTGTGCTGGACAGCCCAAGCTTCAAATACCCCCTTTTATAGTAATATTTTCAGGACATAGGTACATTAAGCAAACCAAAGTGTGACATGTAAAGTAAAAAAAATAGAACCGATTGAGCTAGTCGCCGGCATAATTAACGTTATTTCTACATTGTATGTGATACAGTTTTATGGTTGCACACCTTAAGAAAAAGAAAGGTAATTTGTAGGTGGATTGCAGTAGAGTTCCAGATGCATAGGCTACCACTGCCAGGATTCTAGGACCAGCAGTTCAAGGCGGCAGAAGTGGGTCCGGACGGACGGACAGACGGACGGGCGAACAAAACACAAGTGTGGTCACTGCATTTCCTTGATCTAAGAAAGGGACACATTCTGAAGACAAAGCCACATATCACAAGCCAAAAAGGCATTTTAAAACACTGCGTACCATAAACTACACCAATTCTACATAATGTTCTATTTGGAGCTATTTTCTGTCTAAAGTTCCCGAGTTGAAACAGATGATGCGTAACTCTACCACCCCAGCCTATACTTTCAGCGATAATGAATTAGACGAATTTCAACAATGATAAAGTGTTAAATACACGTCCTCTCATATCTCATCACGTAAACGAGTTTCACATGCTTTCTCTCATATTAATCCAAACGCTATCAAATTCAGACACTTTGCGTGCACCATCATTTTCAATTTAATTTACTTTTTGATTTATACCTCCATCTCGCCAAAGTACATAAATTAAAAACGGTATCAAAATTTCGCTATACTAACTAATATACATAACGATGATAACGAATTGTTTAGTATACGTCGCACGACATTACGATCGGATTTGAATGTTTAATACGATTTGATTTGACACTAATCCCTTTATCGAATTTACCACCCCACGCATCATCGTGAATTGAATTGTATTAAATAGCATATGCCCGTGATCTATTTGAAATACGTTTATATAAATCCCGAGGGACGCTTTAATGCATTTTTAAGTAAGAAACAATTTCGTCGACCAAGTTTGGAATTACCAAACCGGGGAACTTTCAAATAATATTAAGCTTCCCCAAAGGAAAATAGTTATCTGTAAGAACTCGCCTGTAAATACTATCGCGGGAAAATTTCGCAACGTGGCTTCGCGTAATATACGCGCGTAATTGCGTATAGAATAAACTCGGGGAAGAGGAAGGTGTAAAATCTGGTAAAGTATGGTATGAGAGAAGGGTGACTCTTAGGTGTAGGGAAGTGTTATCTAATATTGCGTATGTAATCAATGTGAGATTAGTGAGGGTGTTCATTCGGGCCCATCACTCTGTTATCTCACTACATCTCCCAGGAGACTCGGTCTCATCTTTTCTGTCTACTATTACTACTGATGTGAGAATCTCTCTGTTAGTCTACACCCCCTTAACACAATCACCGGAAATTGATATTACGCCAGATTATGTTTATTATTTAGGCAACCTGTTTTAAGTATCTAGTTTAAATGGAAATTTATCTCTCATACGCGATACGAAAATTGTATTAAAGGAAATTCCATTGTCAGTTTTCGGTGTTCTCGCTTCCTTTTTGTACCGCATGCTGCAATGTTAACAATAATTGGATCTAAAAATGTCACCCGAAAATGTTTAGTTTTCAGAATTCTAACCAAATTTTCTAACTGTGTTACCATGTGCAATTCTGCAGAAAATAAATAAGTGGAATGGAGTGGAGTACCTTCCCATGTTCCCAAGGGCAAGGCTATAAAACATATGGATATAGTTTCAAGTGATCTGCATATTATAAAGGGTGGCCAAATTAGATAGAACTTGCACTACCTAATAAATCAGTTACCAGCCGCCTTTAGCAATTGATTTGAAGAGTAAATTAACTTAACCTCTCTTTAAACTAAAACCGCTCATACTTCATTTTTGACTTTGATGGTTTTGCTTTTCCATAAATGTGACCTTTCATATAAAGAAAATCAGTTATTTTTATTGTATGTAAGGGGAGTATCAGGCCTGGGTAATGTGATCTGATGCTGGCATAGAATAGACTAATTTCCATTCATAACAGATCCAGTGAGCACGAGCTGCTTGTGTTCTGATATTATCCACCCCCCTATACAGAGCGGCCCAACGAGAAGTACCTATACAGAGGGCTTTTAGGGTACCTATTAAATTTAGGAATTTCGAAAAATCCTCGAACACGTCAATTTTGTATTCGAGGGGGACCACTTTTGGAATACAAATCACGAACCCAAGTCTTCACCCCTCTACGTAGGGAGCTTAACCCCTAAAATTTTAAATGGAATCCTATGGCAAATGGCACATTATTTGAAAGCCAATTTAATAGTGATTACTAATCTGCTTTGCTTTTTAAATTCTATTGATTCTTTTCGAAGATAATTCGCATTTGAAATGGTTTTTTCTAAAAAAAAACAACTCAAATGCGATCTAATTCACCTTACATTAAAATTTTATTTTGACGCTTCAATTTGTTTGTTAAACTTAAGTGAACCTGTTAGTTCTCCGAAACGTGTTAGGAGGGTTTTTTCAATTTTGCGGCCTCTGCTGTCGATAAAATTTGATCCCCATAGTATGTGGTAGCTGTTTAAATCTCCTAGCAGTAGAAAATGGCAAAATGCTAGGGTAGTTGTGAAGTCATTAAGGTCTTCTTTTTCAAAGGTTTGGTCTTTTCGTATGTGCACGTTACAAATTGTTTTTTCTTCGGGGTGAAAACTGTGACCGGTAAGTCTTCCACCTGGTATAGCGTGGGACTTCTCTCGAATGAATTTTATCTTGCTCTATTATCGCAGCTATTCCTCCAGCTATGTTTTCCTGAGGTCTGTTTGTTTGAAAGCATGAATAAGTTTTTATGCAAAATTTGTGTGTGACGTGAAACCTGCTTTCTTGCAGACTAAATTATTGCCGGTTAGAAAAATTCGGATTCGGACTGGGAAATTTTTTGTTCTTTGTCAAGGTGTGAGGTTGAATTGTTTTCCAATTGATGTTGTTTATTTATTTGAGTTAGAAGTCGGGTAAATTTGCCTTTGCATTTACTACTAGTTAGCTTTATACGTAATTTTGTTATCATTTGTTTGACTGCCGGTGTGTTGCCTGAATAAAGCCTTGAGACGTTAAATGGGTCGGGAGAACTTGCAGATTCTATAGGATGAATTTTTTTAATTCCATAAAACTTAAAAGGATTTTGGGGTTGGTTGGTTCTTATATTGCAATTGGAGTAGGTTTCGGAGTAAATGTTAGCCTTTTCTACGGTAGGAGCGTTTACGCGTTTGTTATACAGTTACCTACTTTGTACATGCCCAGTCTGTTGACATCTCCTTACTTGATTGGTTTTCGGCGTTGAGGAAAATATGATGCTTTTCTCCGTCATGTATATTAGAACAATTAGACTATTGGCAGAATCTAAAAATGCTTAGCTGTACCTACACAAACAATGCAACACAGCATTAGAGAAGGAGATATATAAAATATTCACTCTAATGAATAATTTTTGTATCATAGTTAACCAAGAAGCTCTGACATATCTGACATCTGTATTGAAGTGGGGCCAAACTTAACTGCATTTTCAGGTCATGCATTCACTCCATAAAAAAGTTTGAATGGCAGATTTGCTTTGATTGGTTCAATAAAATTATTGCCTTGTAAGGAAACTCTGTAAGGTAGAAATTTTACTTCTAAACTCACCTGCTGTCATTCCCATCCCTTCTATTTTCCCCATTTATTTGTGCTCCTCCTTGTCCCTATAGAACTTTGCCTAGACCTTAACCAGAGCTAACTGACCGACAAGAAATTCATACAAGAACCGTATACTCGCGTGTACTCCAGACCCGATTATTATCTACCAGAATTATACTTTTATATTTATCACCAGACAGCTTTCCGTTTAATTCATTATTAATTTCGCACTACACATGATAATTTTTATTTAGTTGGTTCCCTTGCCCATATTACTTGCCCTTTATTATTTATAGCGTAAATTTTGGTAGGTTATACAAACCTACCAACTGCAGTCGATAGACTTGTCTCACACACAATTGTCACTGTCCTCCATAAATCCCAAAGGATTCCACTGGATCTTGATAAGGGGTTGTTTGAATCGCTTGGAAGATTCCTTTTAAGGGATGTATGCCAAGTTAAACTTAACCGACCTTACTTGGAAACCCGAAGGGCATTGCAGCATTGCGTTTTAAGCTCGGTTTTAAGGAACTATCATGGAGCTCATCCCCAATGTATCTAAATATATAAATCTGCCATGAAAAGCTTTGTGCGTTCAGAGTTGCCGTTTTGATTAATATTGCAGCAATTCAATGTCGATTTACAAATACTCCAACAAAACACTATTAATTTCTGGAAATTTTGCTCTAATACTCGTAAGTATAGACAGTGGCGTAACTAGGTAGGTGCCAAAGGTGCCGCGGCACCGCGCTCTGAAAGCGGGAGGGCGCCCCAGAGGCGCTGAAGTACTGAGGGCACTAAGTCGGGATGGGCATGGGCAGTATGTGGTGTACCGTATAGGCCAGTCATAAAAGACAAGAACGGCAGTTAAATTCTAATAGTTTGCTAAAGTCGATTACGACTGAAATATAATTAAACTAAATTTACGCTCCTTTAGGATGAACGGAACATTGTTAAAAAAATGAAAAAAATGATCAACGTCACCGTGTGAGATCCAATGCATTTTTGTGTGGCAGATCAGTACTTTTATTAGCCAGTTACAGCGGTAGGAAAAGGCTGCAGATTTAAACTAATAATAATAATAATACTTTATTTGTGATATATGCCTACAATAGTCTGTACCTATTAGTGTGACGAGCATTTGCACCCCTATTCTAAGACGCAATCATTTCTACGACTTGTACCCTATGACATAGCTAAATTTGACGCGAGAATTGAAAACATTATCTCGAACGTTATAAATAAATGTATTTCTATTCTTCATTGAGTGAAAGATTTCGTTATTCAAAGCATCTTTCTAAAATTCGAAAAGGTGCAGTGCTTTTAAAATTTTGTGTAGTTTCTCTCAAACATGTAACAGTGTTTTATTAATTAGAGCTCAATGGTAAGTGATAAGGCCCCAAAATCTGGTAGGGCGCCAAAACCTGATCCGGCACCGCTTCGAAAAATACCTTGTTACGCCACTGAGTATAGATAGCTATATAGGATTAATCATGAGGTACCTATACTAAGTACTCGACAATTATTTTTAATTGGCACATGTGTGGAATAGTGGAATACACCAACACAACACCTGAAGTATCTACCCAACAGTTGACAGCATAAGAAAAAGGTGTGATTTGATTCGCTTCTCTGTCAACGAAACATAGGTCTGTAGAATAGGTACCTATAGGTACTATTAATAAACTCAAAAAGTAAGATGACGCTAAAACGATTTTGACGATACAAAAGAAAAATCCCGACATAAATGAGGTAACTACCCACAAAGAGGAATTTACAGCAGAAAATGTAAGAAAAAAAGAAAAGATAAACAGTATAATTGCCAATTAGCGTATGTCTGTATTCTCGCTTTGAAGTTGTAGGTATATCTTACGCTACTTTTATGTGGATGGGAAACAAAATGTACATTTAAGAGTGTAGAGTCGGTAAGTGTTTGTGATTGATGAGAAGATTATTGAATTACGTGTTCAAAGCGGAAGTAGCCGCCTTTGTCTTGGGAGTGTCGGCCAGCCAGTTTCTCATTCGCCATGATTCCCGCCTTCTTTAGTGTGATGGAGGCGAACGTGATTTGGTTTAAAATCTTCTTAAGTGCAACGTGTACAAGTATAATATTCAAATATTTGTAGGACTTTTTTGCCCAAATCCACGTTGCATCTTCGGCGGGAATGCGTTAGGGAAAGTATACCTACGTATACTACAGATAGATGAAAATTAAATTCCAAACGACTTGTCATCAAATTGCAATAAAGCTAATGGAATTTAGATGACTGAGGAGACTACCTCGCAACGTTAAAGTATGAAGTATGAAGGTGTTTGCAAATTCCTGTCGCGACGAAAGCGCCTCTGGTGGGCATTCAGTTCGCCATTTATCCTTCATCAATCAGTGTCCAACACCTGACACAACATGGCCGATTCACCTAATGCTACACTGTTATTTGAGTTAAAAAAAACGCATTAATCAAGATATATTTTTTATTGCAGGTGGAACCTTTTACAGTGTAAATTTAAACGCGCGGTGCTACAAAGCTGACGGGACTATACCTAACGATTATCTAATTAATCGAACACAACTAGTCGCGTTATTCTCTACCATGCGATTTTATGGCTTATTCTTCTGTACTCCACGCAGTAACAAGCGTTGTTAAAATAAAGCGCATACATTTCAGTTTACTCGTAGGTACTTTAAATATATACCTACCTACATTCGTTGATTAGGTATTCACTTAAGTATTTAAATTGCTGATAAGTGCTAAATGGACATTGCAAGGTGCCTACTCAGGTACTACGTAAATTAAGAAATTCTACCACAAAAATATTAGAGCCTTATCTATTATGTGTATAGGTATCTATCCGAAACCGCATATCAAAGACAACCTAATCTGAAATTTTCGTACAACAGGTAACTATATGTTTCTTCAAAATCTTCAAAAAAGAATTGATACCAACAATGAGTTTTCGTTCGAGACTAAAAGACGTCGTTCAATTGTGTGTCAATGGTTAAGTGTCATTTGCCTAAGTGTGTTCAGTGTTTATGATCAAAATTCTACCAAGAAATAAGTTAGATGCGAAAATTTCGGAAATTTAAAGTGTAGGTACCTATAAGTACTTCGTACATGGTACCTACCCTTTCTTTAATCCTTTTTTGCTACGGTTTCTCATTTTTCGATATTGACGAATAAGTACTACATGAAACGAAAACCCAGCTTCATTCTGTAAAAATGTAAATACATCGGCACGGTAGGCCGTAGGCGAACTAGCACATTGCGACATTAACGAAAAAAGAATTTTTTTAAAAATTCTATAATCGGATCGATGTCTATTTGTTTTGGTCTAATAAATCACATGCGTCTGGGCTCATATAGGATGATACATCGCAGAAAATAACAGTGTGGAGACGCCTTACCACAGGGGCACGCTTAGGTACTTAATAATAATAATAATAATAATAATCGTTACTTGATTTTAATCCGTGCGATTAGTTAACCAGGCTAGACCTGAGTTCTCACAAGAAACACCGACCATAATAATAATAATAATAATAATAATGCTTTAACGGCATGGAGTTATTTAAATACTGAGATTGCTGCAATTCCTCATAGTCAAAAATCCTGGGATCTAATCAACATCAAGCGAAAAGACACCGAATTTAAATCCCAGACAAATACTGATAATGCACGATTCCTTGCAGTTCAAGGTGCACGATCTGGAGCTTGGCTCCAATGTATTCCTTCTGCCAACATTGGTACCATGTTGGATAGCCAAGACTTTGAAACCTGTATGGCTCTCCGCCTTGGCTGCAAGAGGTTTCAAAAGCACCAATGCAACTGTGGAAAGGTTGTAGAGGAAAATGGGCATCACGGGTTAAGCTGCTTATCTAGCAAGGGAAGACATTCACGGCACACAGAGCTGAATCACATTATTCAGAGAGCTCTTGCGTCAATTAAGATTTGTTCAATTCTGGAGCCTGTAGGTTTGTCACGCGACGATGGAAAACGACCAGATGGAGTCACTCTAGCACCATGGCGAAGAGGACAACGCTTAATTTGGGATGTCACCTGCGTGGACACTTACGGCATCATACATCAAACATCAATAACCGCCGGATCAGCTAGTGAAATTCAAGCAAAGAAGAAGCACGAAAAATATTCCGATTTGAAATCTAACAATTTTTTCTTTGTGGCTCTAGCTTTTGAAACCTTTGGCCCGTGCAGCTCGGAAACAACATCATTTTTGAAGTGTATTGGACAAAACCTCATAGCAGAATCCGGAGACAGCCGTGCTAAAAGTTTCCTATTCCAAAGAATATCGCTTGCCATCCAACGTGCAAACGCCGCTAGCATTAGGGGCACCCTCCCAGATCATCCAGGAATGGACGAAATATTTTCATTGTGAAAATGAATCATGGCAGAAAACTCAAGTGGATACTTGCTGAGCTCTCCAAGCCTTCTACTGACGCTACTTGCGTCCATCACATTATATTAAGATTATTGTTGTTACCTACTCATACTCTTAAGTCTTAGTTTAGTTTAAATTCAATAACCACTTTGTGATCACGAAAAATTTCTGTGTAGAGAGTTGATTAAATATAATTTATGTTTATACTACCCTCGATACTACCAATACGATAAAGTTTCAGTTCTCTCATGTAATTTTCCAAAATGGAACTACCTATTTGACGTTTCATAGCAAGATGATGACAAGCGAAGCGAAAAAGAATTAAAAAACGGAATAGGTTCATTCTTGGGCTTATTCTAATACCTATAAACATATGTTTGAAAACGCTTTGTTAAGGATCTACCGGGCGTTAAGTAATTGCACGATATTTTAAATATTTTCTTTAAATCTCCGCTTTTTGTACGTTGACCCTTACGCATCATTCGTCATGCCAATGGTAGTGACAATCTACACCCCACAGGGTGATGGTTTTTCAGGGACCATGGTCCATTTTCTACCCCTCAACTTTTAGTCGGTACGCCGCTGGTAAATTGTAAAACAAGAAATAAACCCCTACATCGGATCTAAAAAAGCGACAGAGCACCTCGATGTGACCCTAAGAATCCATTGGATTTGATCCACTTTCAATAACCTTGTTACATGTGGTAATTGGTATATAGGTCAACTGTGCAAAGTTTAAACCAAATCGGCCCAAGCGTTTGGCAATTATCGTGTTCACAAACGGACACCACCGGCTCCCCTATAAAGCTTGCCCTTCGTTTTGTTCTGTCACTTAATAAATTTTCTGATTTGTTTAGAAACGTTTTCGTCTCTTGTGCTTTTTTCGTATCTGCGGGCGTTCTCGAGGTAAGACATCTGGTGCGATCCGTTGGAACAGGTGAGAGTGAATGGCTCTGGTGTGGCCATTTGGAGCTCTGGTAAGAAAAATCTCCTCTCTTCTACTCAGCCCTTTCATTTTCCTCTATTTCCATATGGAAGGGGACCCATATAAATCTAACTTTGCAGTGAGTCCTATATATAGTTCTTGTTGAATTTCCCAACTAAGGTTTCTTGGGTTAAACTGTTTAAGGGAATCTGTGTGGATGAGACTATCTTTCTCGAGATCTTTCTTGTTATTGATGCCCTCGAGCCTGCCAAATGGCGAACTGCTCGGCTGTATGAATACCTACTATACATCATTGGTACGGAAAAACCGAGGTGCATTCCCTTGGTGACAACTGCAGACCCCACCTTTCCGTCATTCGTTTTTTATGGCATCTGTGTATAGACACGACTACCCTGCTGGCGGTGTAGTATTTCATCAGGGTGTTGCAGATTTATCCTGGGTTGTGATATAGTCCATGGAGGTATCGTCTTATTAATTTTTAGTGTATATAGTTGTAGATACAGGTTGAAGTGGTTGCATGCTTTTCTCAGCCGATGGTGAACTACTGGAGGAAGATTTCTTAGTCTGGATGTTAATTGAAGTGATGGGAATAGATATTTTTGTGTCGGGTGATTATCAGAATTTTGCACGTTTACGCTGTAATTTAAAAGAAGTTGCTGCCGTCTTACAGATACCTATTGATTGTTCTCCCGCTTCACATAGCATCCTTATTATATGACTTGTTCTGAAAGTACCTGTTGATAATCGGATTGCTTTATTTTGGATTGACCCAGGATTTTTAAGACTTTATCCTTCGCTGAGGAACATATAACACTGCCATACCCGATCCTTGATCTTATAAGTATCCTGATGTATATTTAAGTGGAATATTGCACGTTAACGTTATTAAGGCCTTTTTAATATACGGTTTTCTAAAAAAAAACATCGAACTAGTCGAGCAGTCTCCAAAACCATTCCCAACATAATTGAATCTCCTTAATAGGGGAAACATGCTAACTTTGTGTGAGTCTTTTAACACTTAATGAATTAGAGTTTTCCTAAATCCTAAAGCATTCTTTGTTTTATACCGTTCTAATGAAACGCAGTGCGTGTTATGGCTAATGGTACCTAATTTCGCATTGTCGTCTACTCATCATAGTGTGTCAAAATGTTCTATGGCCTTTATTTATCATGAATTACAACTTCTTGAAATACGTTCAGTCGTACGACCCCGTGTACTGCATATTCTGATGAAACTTAAACTGCAACCGATACACAAACTCCTTATCCTTGTGGCCATCTAAAATAGCATATACCTAGTTACCATGCGAAAATTTTCAGTTGCCGTGAGAGAATAATATAATTAATTACAAATATCACGATTCTAAATGAATTAGGTAATATATATCATACATAATTTAACAGTTATAATATATCATTAGTATTAGTGTTTTCTTTATAATATAAAATTAGGCAATACCCCAAAATCATGTCAGTGTCCGGTAGGTGGATGGTTAGCGTTGTAATTTATCATAGCGCTTCTTTTCATATCAGCGAGAGTAGCACGGCCAGCAAACCTCCATCATTTGTCTTCTCACCTGTCAGCTCTACCACCGCTTTGTATCGGTTATATTTTTGGTGGTTTTCGAAAGTAATGCTTATGATTTATTATAATTTTTAACCCTTTATAGTTAGTTATTTCACTAAATGAAAATGGAGGTCGTTTATAATACCTACCTACTATAAGATGATCTGAATTTAAAATGCGTTATTTGTGCGTGTACCTAACTACCTATAGTGCACAGTGATACCCCTACACTATTGAAAGTCAATAACATTTAACTTTTAATGAATTTGTGCCTTACGTTACTTACCTAAATGGCGCAGGTCGATCAAAATCTCAATTTATAACTTTCCCGAAATTTTAACAATAAGTACACAGATTCTTTTCGTGTGCATGGTGCACCCCAAAATGGGGTTTGATTTCGATAAAGCTTGCAATCTTTGATATGAATATAACTCTGAAATTCAATAAACTACAAGAGAATTTATCTATAGTAACGTCTGTTAAATTTATCTGACAGATAGCTTCCTTGGAGAGAATTGCGAATACATTTGTTTCCAGAGAAACCACACTGCCAGTTAAATTTAATAGGAGTTAGAAGTGACAAGACAATTTCCATTCCCCTCGTTTCAATCACTAACATGCCATTGGTTTTAACTGTAGGTATAGGTTTGTAGCTTAGCTAATGTGGACAATGGTTTGTATACTTAGTAATATAACAAAAAAAAAAGAAAAGAGAAAGAGAAATCTGCTAACAAGATTTGAAGGTGATGTCATTTTTGAGGGCATGTGACACCATATATTTCATTATAACACTAGGAATATTTCATTCTAAATTATCGGACATACGAGAGTTCATTTTTATATTCCCGGACTGGGCTGTTTTGAATTTTGATGCAATTTTTCATTGACATTTTTAATCACATGTGCCTTCGTAACTTGTGTAACAATTAAAAAACAATGCAACATTATTAATTTTATTATTTGTCATTTTGTGTCGTTGCGCGTTGTGTGTATATATCGAAATGAATACGGGCTGTTATAAAATCCCTTACAAAACAAGGAAAACCTCCAAAAATTATTCTTGAAGAAATGTTGGCTGTGTACGGAGATGATTGCCCTCTAAGTCCACTATTTGCTAGTGGTCTTGCTTAAACATGATCCTGAATCATTGGATAATAGTCGCCGTCTAGAGGGCCCTGTTGACGTGATTACTTCAAATGTTGAAAAAACCAAGTGTTTGGTCCTGGAAGAAGTGACAATTAGCAGCTTCAGAAACCAGGGTTTTCAGAATTGTACCTTGGTGCAATGGCACTGAGGGGAAGATAAAGAAAGGGCGTTGATGTAGTGACCGCCAAGCCATTTTTCGCGCAAGTTTACTAGCAGAGAGTAGGTATAGCTTACGAGGTTAGGGTATTAAATAAGCAAACTGACCCTCGCGATTTTACCTATTGTAAAAATTATGAAGCACAAAAGTTGCCACCTTCAAAATACTCCCATTTCGACCTTTCCTATCCTTATATAAAATACAGCTCCATTCGAATTGACTAATTAAAATTTGTTCTGGAATTATCGCGCGGTGTGACGGGCGGACGGACACACAAACGCAACGAACTCAATAGCATGCTGACCGATATTATTCGGCATTAGTAAATAAGGCACTTGCTTATCAGTTTAAAACTTTGAGGTAAATGTGCCATATTTTGATAATCGATCAATCAGTACCTATACCTATACGTACAGGGTGTACTTAAGTATGATGTACATAAAAGGAAAAATATACTCGTACTAATACTCAAATTCAAACGAAATAAACCAACCATTTGCTTATGCGTAAAAAAAACCTAGCACGATTTACTTTACTAAAATTGAAACAATCTCATATACAGGGCGTCTCATCATTATTTCCGGCGTTCAGGCGTCTACATGACGTTGTTTACACAACAATATGTATAGCTTTCGTGAAGACTCCTCTATTCTAGACGAACAAACCTCTGCTAATTCAAGCAAACCAATATAGCCGTTGTTTCTTAGAAGGGAAGAGTGTCATTGTGTCACGGTCACGGTTTTGGGTAGATAAGTATTTCCTCATATTCAGCCCTGTGATGCATCACTAACGTCAAACTTTACGTCAAGGGTATTTATTGAAAACGTTAATTGGCCCATACTAAATAATGCAAAATAAGGCCTTTTTTACAGATAACCTGCACGTTAAGTTTGAAGTTTCTGATGCATCACAGGGCTGATCATCAGTTGTTTGTTAGCGCATTTTCCAACTCGTGTTGGAAGGCCACATTATCCGTCCGTCGGTCCGAGGCCTTAACGACTACTGTTTTCAAGATATTTAGTTCGTTCTTTTTGAACTCAGTACCAGTAGCGTATAGCTCTGCCCAAACAACGCAATGCCAACTTTTATATTTATAGAGATGAAAGTCACTAAATCGTTCCAAGTCAGTAAATCGTTTTTTTCAAAAAAACATTCTTGTTTCTCGGTCTAAAATTTTGTAATTATTTTTTTAACCATTACTCTCAAAGTATATTTGCACTAACAGTTCGGGCGCTCAAGAAAAGAGCTAAGGAATTTTTATTTACTAAAACGATTACTGAGTTGGAAAACATGTGTCTTATTTTAAGTTAATTCTACAGTTTGATTAATTTTGCTTGGTTTAGGTATATTATACATCTCTATTTACACCAAAGCTTCACTAGCGATACGTTGCGTAGATTTTATGTAGCTGAAAATATGTTCATTAAATTTAATAGTTATATCTCTTGATCCTTATTTAGATTTCTCTACATGTGTATGGTGTTTGTAGCATGACTTTGGATTTGCTTATCCTCCCAGTGTTCAGAGTAATTTTTACGGAGACATTTTTTGAAATTTTAATCACAGATGCTTCTAGTAAAGAAAAACATAGCTATAACCTTTTGAAAAGTACTGTACACCCTTATCCAATCTCTCTTTATTTTCTCGTGCCTTTAGAGCTCACAAAATAAAGCTACTGATTTCTTTTTATCTTTCAAAACTACCTACTTTATTCTTTGAATGTGAAAAAATAGGAGCAGTAAACTGTAAAATCGTATGCACTTTGGGAACAACCGTATAATCCCAATTTAAGAGTCATGCTGTAAAACTAAAATGATCAATGTTAAAAGTACATTTGTTAGCACCCATACACTTTTAAAGCGTAAGTTTTCACTCTTGGACGATCACAATTTATAGGTACCTACAATTTTTATTATGCAATAAATCTTCTCGCGACTTTCTGATGGATTCTGTGATTATTTTTTTAATTGGGGTTATGGTCAAGTAAGGCGGTGTGGCATCCTAGTCAAGATTGATAGGGCACCGTAAGAAGGTTTTAAATATAGGCGTCGTTGGAATTTGTGGTCAAGTTCAAAGTTGGATGTGTTGATTATTGTAATACCTACTCTTCAAATATGATATCAAATTGGGCTGTATTAATGAAATTTTAGGTTGAATATTTCATCTCCACCCCCATAAGTTTTACAATTTGATCGACTGAAACCCATAGCACCCAAACCAGACTACGCTCAGTTTAGACTAAGGTAGCAACCTATGAAATTTACAATCGAATGAATGTGTTTGAAGACAATAGACTGTGCCGTACACGCGCATCCCTTTGAACTCTTCTTCTCGGGCAAAACTTCCTCGAAGGTGCAGGCATTTTAAATTAAATTTCTTTCTTATTTGACCTGACAATGCAAAAATACAAAAATTTAATTAAGTCGAAATAAAAAAAAGAGCGCCTCTTGCCTTTATAAGTTACATTAAAGCAAGTTTAAATTTTATACAGGTGTGAGCGTGTAATGATATAGGTGATTGAATCTCACAAGCAGCGATCAACGGCGACGGGAGTATCTAATATTACTTGATATTAACAGCAGTAACCACCCGCAGCGACAAATATTAAACACCGGCAGCAGTGGAACACTAAGTGTTATAGGGCTAAAGGATTTTATTAAACAGATACACTGGATTAATTGCAAATAGACATACGCATACCTTCTGCATCACCACCAAATGCAATTAATGTGTCTCGTGTAGGGGGAGCTCGAATTGTACCTATGCTTGGGAACTTAATCACTTTCCTTCACCATTATAGTTAAATATTTATCCTTGTGATTTAATAACATTTCGATTATTTTTAATTGCAATTATAATCAAAATACTTAACCGGTGGGAGAGATATGATAAACGATTCCATTTGTCCGCGAGGGTGTAGTTCATATCGCGAAATTGGCGCCATCTACGAGGTGTGTAAGAGGCCGATAGAGCCCCTGTGGTTGAGATTACACAAACATATAACATTAAAGGATTTTTGGCATACAATGGGTTCCTCAAAAATCATGTGTATATCGATTACACCGGTCTACAGCATTTTTGCGCATGGGACATATATACCTTATTTTTGTTGCTTGTATAGCCACAAATAAGAATTATACCAAAAAAAGGTTCTGTATTTGATTTTGTGTGAAAAAAATTCAAAAAACCAAATAAATAAAAACACCTACAATCTGTACTTACATAGGAATGATTTATTAAAAGGTAACGTTCCTACATTTATAATTTGTTTGTCTTAGAGTTTAAATGTTTAAAAATGGAACAGTTTTGCTTTTTCTGTCATGTTAAACAGAAGTTTTTCTTATTAACCCCCCAAATATGATCTTCCATCATGCTTCCAGCGTACTGGCCTTGGTAACGTGCCCAAATTCCATTATGTCTTGATGAAAATGTTCCCTTGTTCTTCCGAATAAGTTGAATCTAAATGAAAATGTAACCTGTGCATCTTTAGAGACATTCTATACCCGATGATACAAAACTAAAGCCTGTCAGCTCGTCATAATTTTCATCTCTATGGTTTCCCAGGAAACATTGAACGGGAAACCATGGACTATTGCCTCAAAACTGTTCCAGGATTTTTCTCCTCTTTGTTAAGTAACCGCGGGAAAATATCACACTTGATATTTCTTTTTATTTGAGGGAAAACAAAGATTCCAGCTTTAATTTTCGCCCCTGAAAGCTTTCAATCAAATCGCTATAACTTTTATAAAAGCAAATATTTTCGAAGTCCAATCGCACTTTTTATTTATTTTTGCTTATTATTGTCAGAATATATTATGTAAATCCCATGCGCAAAAAAAAAATTATTTTTTTGTTGGCCTGTGTTATCGACATGTTTTTTTTTAATGAAACACTATATGATTATACTTACCGCTTAATAATAAAATGCGTGTTGTACATATTACCGTTTTTTGGTAGTGCTCCGGTTTTTCGAATATTAATTTTTTCAATTAAAAAGTGACATTGTAGAGTCGTCGAAAACAACTTATTTCTAGCTTATCTTAAAAACCATATTACTGCTGCTGGTTTTGCATTTAAAAGGGAAGGTACCCAACTAAATTAGTGTTTTTCATAATGGCCACAAGCTCATTACGGATCTTAATCGGAGATTCGCGAATCTGGGCAACTTTAAGTAGGTAGTAGTTTTTTTAACTGTTTGCATAGGATTGCAACTCAAAATGAGTATTTTGGCAACTTAAATGGGTTCCAAATAATAGTGATTTTCCCAATTTATTATGCAGTAAGCTTTTTTGTTAAAACAAAGGTGTATAGTAAACTTTTTGGTGGAAAGTCTCTTTTTCTAATAGATTAATAACAAAAATTTTTTAATTTATTACTATAACAATATACAACAATCCTTGATTGGTCTGTCTCTATCTTTCTCAATCTTCAGCCAACCTTTACAGTACCAAGTAGGAGGTACAGCCCTTGTCTATCATTTGATCAATGTATTCTTACCTGATGGGTCTACCCCTAGCATTTCTACCTTCCACGGTGTCTTCCAGTAATGCAAACTTTCGTGTCTTAGAATGTGTCCAATTTATGTGTCCCTTCTCTTTTTCAGAGTATTCCACAGACGAGGCCTATCTTCTACAACCCTGTTCATTTCTCACTGTGTCGACCCAGTTAATCTTCAACATTCTGCGATAACTCCACGTTTCAAGCGCCTCTGCACTTTTTTGTCAGTTTTCCCACGTGTCCCAGTCTCACTTCCATACAACAGAACGCCTCATGTACATGTTTTTATCAGATGTTTCCTAAGGTGCAAGTAAGTATGGTTGGAAGTAAACAGTTTCCGCTAGTTGTTAAAGGAGGATTTAGCTTGAGTTATTCGGCTTATTAATTTGTGATCTCCCATCCGAGGTACGTAAAAGAATTTACATTTTCTAGCAGATCTCCGCTCAGCGATTTGTATGCCTTTTCCTCTTTCATTAACACATCCATTTCCTTACAATGCTCTTTCAAATACTTTTCCTTTGTCTATATAGCGCCTTCTGCAACTTATGCTTTAATATACTATTCTCTGTTATCCACTCTATTCTAATATGTGGTTTCTGTCCACCTCTATTTCTCGTTTCTGCGCTGTTTATCATACTAGCTTTCAAGTTCGCCCATCTTTCCTCTGTATCCTCTATTCCTGTGATCACAGATCTGTTTGACCTTTCGCTATAGGACACTCTTACCTCCTCCGATTTTAACATCTCTAAATTATCACTACATTTCTTTTTCCGTCTTTTGAATTTGAGGCACTACATTACGGCCACTAGCGCGATCTGGCCCTGTAAAAGCGCTGTACCTGTTGTATACACTGTACATGCTGATCTGGTAACTTATTTATCGCCTGGAAGTACCAGGTGTACTGCCTCCGAGGAGGTGTTGTATACCCTAATTGGTGCTGCGTGCAAAATTCCACCAGTTGATCTCCACTTTCATTCCTTTCTCCAAACCAAAAGGGCCTAGTGAAATGCCATCTGTCCCTTCTTCCACTACCCCATTCCAGTCTCCCATTATAAGTAAATTTTCTTCTCCCTTAACATTAAGAACATCGCCATGACTCGATACAACCGTCCTGCTTGGTTTAGTATGTATACTGGCTAGTATAACCCAACCACTCCATTGCACATAATCCGTAACTCTTTGTCCCATATTTTTACTAACCACAACTCCTACACCACCTGTCCTTGGTCTACCTTCAATGCGTCCCGTGTGAATCACTCGATGATCACCCTTCCAGAAGTCACCGTTGTCTGGCCACCCCATTTCACTGATTCCTAACACGTTAAAGCAAGCCTGATCAGTCGCCTCCAACGTCTCTGTATCTATGTAGTCAGAGATGTCGGAGGAATGAAACACGATATAACCATAACATTTAGGCGACTTCTGTTCCTCATAGAGAAGAAGACTCTCTCTCTGGTCGTTCTTTAAAATATATGTAGACTCTGTATATATAGACACTCTCTGGTCATATTGTTCGCCCATACCGTAGGACTCCAACACCTCCTTTTGGCCCATAGTGTAGATGCCTCCCGGTCCATTTGTTCACCTATCGCGTAGGATTACCACCATCCCTGTTACCGTTGCATTTGATATCTGGCGCTGTCACTGTTTAAATGGCGTGACAGTTTTGCCAATAAAAGTCTCTCACACGAACCTTCATGTCTCCTCTCATCCGTTACTCCAAAAAGAATGAACGGCGCAACTTGGGGTAACCCCGTTACCAGAAACATCGAAGCGTCGCGTCACCTCAGAGCCAAAAATGTATTTGCTTTTGCTTATGTGATGATTTAGTCAGTCTGTCCGTCTGTTCCTCGTCTTACTGCGATGTCAAATTTTCGCCAATCAATTTCTAGGTGTTCAAGGATCAGTGGTATTGAATATGAGCCGGATTAAGAGTCTGTCTTCCGAAACTTTTAATAATTAACTCTACCCTAAAAGGTTGCCGACACCTGAATTATAATCCTTCGTATAAAATTACAAAACCCCGTGCAGAGCTGGGTAAGAATAACTCTGCCGCAGAAGGCACTGCGTGTCGTAAGAGGCGACTAAACAACACTGTACTTTGGCAGAAATGTGAAATCTTCTGAGAAATTTTTCCTTGCCTCTTGCTTGGTTTTTTTTTGTTATGGTTTAGTTTAGGTCATTTTTGCAGGTGTTCTCAATTCGTGGAGGGGTAGTTATTAAAAACAGGAGAATAATAAATTAATCAGGAAGTGTTTGCGGAACCTATCCGTACGGGTGGCGGAGTAAAAATACGTATAGGACTTCGAGTCAAATAGTTAGCAAATAAATCATACGTGGCCTGAAAAGCCATATGCACAGAGTCCTCCAGTAACTTAATTGTATTTTAAAAAAACTGCAAAGGGAACAAAAGTATTACATTAAAAATTCGATTGACTATATGCATTCAATAATCTATTGTAAGTAATCTTTTAGAAAATCTTTAGAAATTTTACCGATTCCTCTAGGACTTTTCAAAGGTTCTCTTCAGAAACATTTAGAGAATTTTCATAGCTCATTCATGGTTCTTTTGAATATTTATCAAGTATATTTTAAAGACTGATAATTTGTACCTGTTTTGGGTATCCATATTAAAGTCTCACAAGGAATCTTCTAATGCTTTTTAAATTTTCACAATACCGATTCAAAATTACACATAGTTCTTCAAATATGGTTCATAGTTTCTTAGCAGAGCACTCTGTGGTTCGTCGCTAATACCTTAAAGTTCCCTAAATTTGTTTAAAATCCTTTCCAGGCTTAAGTTTTTGAAAAAATAAAGAAATTCTAGAGAGGTATATAATTCCATCTCCATAGTGAATCACTGTGAACCGCTTTAGAGAATAGTATTCAGGATGTATCCAGGTGGATCTTATGGATGAATAGTTAGTTGGGCCCAAAAGAAAGTTTAAGAAGCACTATATTTTCTACACAAACTTTTATTATGGAGGCATACGGTCACTGTTTTTTAATACAAAAGAGTGTCTATTTAGGGTCTTAGGGATAAGGCAAATCGAATTATTAAGCAGTACAGAAAAACGAAGCAAGCTCGATTAAACAGAAAGCCGATCATTTACAGTTGAAGCAAATTTATTCGACATGAATCGATCAATAATGCTGTAAGAAAGAAAGGCACTCTGGGCCTGCAAACAATCTACCACGCACATGCGATCGATTGCTACAAGTTAGTTAAGTAAAGTTTTAATTACCTTAAAGTTAATAATCCGGTCATAGCTTCAATTTTCTTTAAACAGACGCACTAACACAGAAACCAAGTGAAACTTTTTTACTTTCACTTGATTCTTGATGATTTGATGCAATTTCAAATGGTGATGGATTATCCACCAAAAAAAGCCCTGTTTAACGGCCGCTTCAGCTTCCTTGTATCCCTTCCGCTCCTCCTTTATCGATCAACTCTCACCTGTGTTTACTTAGGGCGAACAAGACACCTTCTTATCTTCAACTTAACTGGATTTTACGCGGCGCTAACGTAGTCCTTATCGCAAGACCGAAAATAAAGTTTTAAAATAACACAACGCAATTACTTCCAGATGTCCCTAATCTTTCTCAAACATAATTCAACTTTACAATTACAAATCAAAATAACACGGCGATTATTTAAACAAAAAATTAAAGATTAATTATTCTTAAACAAGAGAACACTGACTTTGAATCCTAATACTAGGGACCGAGATTGTGTTCAATTTAAATCAACGACCACCTTAAAACCTAAAAAATTTCAAATACAGAGTGACACATCAGTATTGTAGAATCAGAAACTTGTTACTAGTCTCTCATGCCAATATGAACGTTCGCATGGCATAGTTTACATTACAATATACATACTAGCTTTTGCCCGAGACTTCGTACATTACCTTCAGTTTTTCCCCATTCCCGTGGGAATTTCGGGAAGTGCTTTCGGAGGACACTTTAAACGCCTTCAAAGAAACCTGTAACAGCATAAAATGTGTATGTTATAACCAAAATTAACCTAAAACTAAGGTGTAGAAGTAGGTATTTCTAATTACAAAACACCGAGTGAACTTGTGAACTCATGCAACCCCATTGTATAGACAGTTGAATAAGCCTCAATATTTCAAAATTTTGTACCAATTTGCGTTTAGTGAACGTTGCATTTATAAATTGATCTGCCATTCGTAGAGACAGAAGTAACATAAAATACATGTTACGTTCGTCTTGCAATGGAAAAATTGATCCAACAGAGAAATATGATACAGCCATCAAAATATGTAACACAAGATTGGTTTTCTCAAACACTTGACTTGTTATTTGCCGACATTTACACCATACAAACAAGAAAACCTGTCAACAACTAATAGGTGGTAAGACAAATGTCTAATGTTGACAAAGTAACCTAAAACCAAAGAGCGCGTGTCCTGATGTCGTTAGGGTGTTAAGTGACCCCTAGAAACATTTTAGTGCCCAACATACGATACGCTCCATCTGTACTCTGACCGGCCTTTCTGCACTGATTTTTTTCTCGAACATTTCGTCGTCTCGATCATTAAGGAATCTGGTGTCATCTGCAAGGATCATACTCGATTAAACAAATCTCGCGGTCACTCCGGCCAATATTGAGAGAATTAGATAATTTGATTGGGGTCGAGCGTCTTTTGTCTGCCTGGGAACGCACAGCTGCTACCGGAAGCACTTTAGTGATACTTTAAGTTGAGACGAAACGATTCCTTACCGAATTACAATTGCCTTTGAATTAATTGAAATTATGGGCAATCAATATTGAAAGGAAGGGGGCTGAAAAGTAGCTAATAGTGGTGCAGTGTTTGGAATTCGAAATACGCGTGCATTGTGTCGGTGCAAATGGTCACTAATCTCCATGATTATGTGGAAATGTGACAAATCAATGGCGATATATCATAAGGACGATTCTGTTTCAATGAAGACAAAAGTGAGAGCGTATAACGCAACGGGGGGTATAGTGCCTACATAGTGTAGGCCCGCGAAGAGGGTGATGTTTAATTACTACGTGCTTTGGAATTCCAATATGAAGGCTTTTTGCGCAAATACACAAATCTAAGGGAATTACTTTCATTTTAAAGACCTGTACACTTTGATTCACTTCGGCAAACTTTGAGCAAGCGGGCATTTGTAATTACGTTTAATTAGAATCCTTCGGGGTCCAATTTTGATTAAGCATTGCTTGTCCTAATTTTGGACAAAGCCGCTCTCGTTTCGAAATATAGGTACTTTGCATAGACGAAATGTAACCTTGACAGTGACCGCTTGCAAAATACGAAAGGCCGACAATTTGATCACCTGCGGCTACAAAGATGGATTTTACCAAGTCATCCCTTTGGGGACGTTTAGTCTGCCCAACGCATTTCTACATGCACGCGAAGGAACTCTACCGTAATTTCGAGGAATTCGCAAATTTCCGTGTAATATTCTCGTCCTTTCAGTTTAGGCTCTGTAATATACGTCATGCTGACGAACAGCATGCCTTAGTAATTAATTATTAGGTTTCAATTCGCCGCCATGACTGGACAGTTTGTATGTTACCTTGGAAACCGTGACAGCGGCTACACCTACTACCTGCCGTACCGGCACTGACACCTACACAAGTTCAAAATTAATGTGTCGCATTCTTCAGATTGACATATTGACGAATGGACATCGAGATTGGCATTGCGACCTTCATACCTTTTAGCAATTAACTTGAACCATTAAGATTAGATGCTTCAATGAGATTTGGGGCAAAATGTAAATATTGATTTTCTTTCGTGTTATCAAGATATGTTTCTATTTTTTCTATTAAAAAACCGAGGCACTTTTGTTTGTTGAATTCCATAACAATTTTCATCCTTTTAAAACGTATTTCCTAGAAATAGTAGTATTTTACGCCTTCCTACTTTAAAAATTGAGTAGATTCAAAAGAAATATTCAGAGATGCTAATAGCCTTTTATATATCTCAAGATAATAAGTAGCTATGGGGAAGGTCCATGGAGTCTTATCGCCACCTCCTCTCCAATGAATTACATAAAAATCAAAACGAAAACGGAATTTGACTTTCTTTCGGTGATATCTCCGTTATTTTCAAAGCTTTTTGAAAATT
Organism: Photinus pyralis; assembly: GCF_008802855.1. NCBI lineage: Eukaryota > Metazoa > Arthropoda > Insecta > Coleoptera > Lampyridae > Photinus > Photinus pyralis. Next base: position 22,975,166 of record NW_022170596.1, on the reverse strand, counting down.
TTTAAATGCGTCTTTTAGTCACAAAAAGGGGCAACTTTCCCCCCATTTAACCTACACTGATCTCTCGCCTTTACGGTCATCCCAATGATGAGCCACGAATTAGAACCACCCTGTACATTTGGGAAAAGTATTATGTTATTAGTTGGCCTGAATATCTTGCTTAGGATTGTACCCATTTGTATCTATACATAGATAGAGAGAATTTTTCTTAAATCTACATACATTATGTTCGAGATAATAGGGTCACCTCAATATCTCTTTTATTTGGAGAGATTTGAAAAAAATGGTCGGGCATAATTTTGTATGCGACAAAGATCAATCCGATGTCATATTGAAATTTACGGCCTCACTTCCGGTTAAACGGGAAATCGATGCAATCTTTGTTTTTCCAATGTCTTCTTAAGATCTTTGAAAAGAGCATTAAATTTACTGCATGATATATAGTATACGCATATGGTTGATATTCATTTGGTATGACGAGCACAGGTTCCACCCGTATATCTGCGTATGCGTGATTCTTCCCAAAATCTTTTCAGATATTCCTTTTATGTCTATGAATATGTGCAGCAAATTTGGTTCCAGTCTGTTCAGCCGTTTGGCCGGAAATGAGAGTACAGATACACCGACAGACCGACAAACTGACCGACATCATCGAGGTTTTTTTTATTCTGATCCCTGGTGCTCTAAAACGTGTACGTCAAAAAGTGGGCGGTCGTTTTTTAACCCAATGCAATACCTCCCATAGTAACGTGCGGGTGGTAAAAATAGAGAAATTCAAAATGCAATATTTAGAAAACTTATGAGCTCTAGCATGCCGTGTGCTGTCAGGATGTGCGATGTCTATTGTGTTACATATACAGTGTTATTTATTAAAAAGTAGACATAGGGATTTATGTAAGTATATTGTTTTTCCCGATGGCGATATCTACTTTTAAATGACAAACTCTTCTGAAGGGCGCCTAATTTAATTTATTTGTATTAAAAAGTTATTTTGGATGCACAAAATTAGGCGCTCTTCAGAAGTATTTTGTCTTTTCAATTAGTCGCCGCGATGTCTTTCATAGCTGTCATCCTCTTTTAACTTAATAATGACATAGGAGTAATAGATAAGGGTACAGACGGAAAGATCGACCGGCATAATCGAAATTTTGTTTATTCGGATTTCTGGTGTTTCAAAACGTGTATTTCCGCTTCCAATGCAATACCTCCCTACTAAGTGCGGGTGAACATACGAAATGGGCTATCCCTATAACGGTATTGTAATGGCGTGTGTCCACATTAGTTTTTCCGTAGTAGGTAAGTGGAAAACGTTTTGTTATGAACAGAGCTGGGCAGAATACTTTCAAAAAGTATTTGAATACTAAATAGTAAATACTTTACACAAATAAAAGGTATTTGAATACTAAATACTTTTACGTCCAGCACAAGCGAATACTAGATACAGATACATTGAAAAGTATTCAAATACTTAAAAAAATAAGTATTCAAATACTTTAGAATGTATTCGAATACTTTCAAGAGTATTCGAATACTTTCAAAGGTATTCGAATACTTTCAAAAGTATTCTAATACTATCAAAGGTATTCGAATACTATAAAAAGTATTCGAATACTTTGAAAAGAATTTTATTATCTTACTTTGAAAAGTATTCAAATACTTGTCACTCAAATACATTAAAAATTTAAAATAGTATACTAGATAAGATTTAAAACTACTACTTAAAAAATCAAGTTATACTTTGTATGGAGTTGCCTTTTTTTATATTTCTATTGTTATATACAAATTTAAGAGGAGTAAAAGCGTATTATTATTATTATATTATTATATTATTATACAGGAGGTACCTACCAGGACCTTTCTTATACCAGTTATATCCTTAAGAATACGTGTACCAGTTTTCAAAGCGATCGTACGTCGTGCACATGATACATACGCCTTTCTGAAATTAATCCTAGCGATTTTGGAACAGATCCATTTTTGACCATCCGTTTGTCCGTGTGCATGATAACTTGTTTAGAAACGTGCGATCGCTTTGAAAATTGATACATATGGTCTTAAGGATATAAGAAAGATCCCTATTGTTTTTAAGTTAAGTAGACTATCGAGTTCGGTATTCAGATGTATCGGATTTTTGTCTGAGATCGACCGGGGAAAAAACATTTTCCGATAGATTTTGGCCCGTAGAATCCATAATTTCAGTTTGAAGATTGGGCTACTAGATCAAAAGTTACAGCCCTTTGAATTTTTTTTCGAAATTGGTTTTTAATCTATAACGTTTGATTGAGGAGTCTGATCGAAAAAGTACGAATTGTTTTGGATTCTACGCACCAAAATTAATAAGAAAAAGTGTTTTCCCGAGAAATTTTGGTGTAGTCGATTTTTGGTAAAAAAGGAAGGTTATACACTGCCTTTTTTTGAGCCCCGAAAAAAAAATTGTCTCAGATCGACCCGGAAAAAAAATTTTCTTATAGAATGTGGCCTGTAGAATCCATAATTTCAAACAGTTCCAAGATTGGGCTACTAGTTCAAAAGTTACAGCCCTTTGAATTTTCTTTCGAAATTGGTTTCTAGTCTATAACTTTTGATTGAGAAGTCTGATCGAAAAAGTACGAATTGTTTTGGATTCTACGCACCAAAATTAATAAGGAAAAGTGTTTTCCCGAGAAATTTTGGAGTAGTCGATTTTTGGTAAAAAAAGGAAGCTTAAGTATTCAAATACTATGCGAAGTATTCGAATACTTCTCAAAGTATTCAAATACCTTGCGAAGTATTCGAATAATAAATATTTGTGAAAGTATTTGAGTTACAACTACAAATACTGCTTCCATAAAAGTATTTAATTACAAAGTATTTGAATACTTTAAAAGATTTGAATACTAAAAAGTTTCACAATTGTTTGTTCACATTGCTTGTCAATATGGCTGTGTCCATCTCGTCTTCTCTAATTTCTTTAATTTAATCAATTGTTTTATAATATGTGAGGACAAAAAGTTTTTTAAATTGTTAATATTGTTATTGTTTCCCATGTTATAAATTAGTAATTTTTCCCCATATTGATAACCAAATGTACCATTTTAAAATGTAATTTTCAACCACCTTTATATGTTCTCTTAAACTTAAGCTTGATAATGACCTTCGGGTCGAAACTATAGTCGCTGTCACCTAATGCCTTTATTCTAATACCTGAAATAATTAAAAGAAGTATGGGGAAGGTTTAGTGTCTTTATCAATCCACTTAGTCAATATCACCCCGTTTTGAGTCGTTATAAGATATATAGCTACCAATTACTAAAAAGTATTTACAAAATCGAATACTGCCCAGCTCTGGATGAATATGCACGTTTTAAGGAAAAAAACTTGATGACTTTTTACCACCCACACGTTAGTAAGGGAGGTACTTACTGCATTAGGGACCAGGAATCCGAATCAAACAAAAGCTCGATGTCGGTCGGTCTGAAGCGTGATTTTTCAGTTTTTTTCTATCTTCTTGTACAGTTTTGGTCCGATTGTTTTACATTGGTGTCGTCGGAAAGATCTTGTAAACGCGCATAACTACTGCGTGGCGGAGTTTTGTTTTTTTTCTAGGGGCGAGATTAACCACCTTTAGAAAGGCGCGCGTCTTCGGGGACCTAAAAGATATCTTACGCGGCGAATTTTGCCACGCGGTTAAAAAATTCTTAAAACTCGAATCGCAGTTTCCCCTTGTAATGTCGTCAATAGAAGCTCGAGCTACGAGAAGTTCCCCAAAAATTGAGTACTATTGTGTGGAGGATTTTTAGTGAAATCCACCAAAATGCGAATTGGGGGTGAACGGGACGTCGGAAGTGGGTATCGACAAAGGGAATGTGGTTGCCCCCGACAAGATCTTACCGATGGTGACGTCAAAACTTCAAACTTGAATTGTGGCTCAACGGGATGTCGGAAGTGGGTATCGACAAAGGGAATGTGGTAGCCTTTGACAAGATCTTATTGATGGAGGGGTCAAAATTGGCCAATAGAATACTCTACCACACGAAAATACGCTGAAGCCCCTTTGATCCCGCACAAGGACTGTGATAATTTTTTGTAGTTAGTAAATGTCCTGCGGCAGAAAATGCTTGATATTTTTAATGAGGAAGCAAGCAACCTCTGCTTATGAATAAATGACAAACACTATAGGCTGCCTTTGACGTGGTTTTCAGAAACAATTCATCACGTAAAACTGCTTGAGCACATCGTCTTGAGCTAGGTATTGTGCAGAAACCTTCTGCTCCCGCTTCCCTTTAGAAGAAATGTAACTCAAAGGATAAATTATATGCAACTTTGTATATTCTGTATGCTAAAATTGATTTCGCATCGTTTATATGGGATAATCGTCTGTTTATTATGTATCCTTTTAAGAACAGGGGCCCTCTCAGTCACTAAACCGAAAGAATCACCAATGTTCATCGTGTTTTAGTCAAAACAAAATTACTACAACCCTTTAGTTTTTCTGTGCACAACATACGAGTCCGAATCAGAAACTCTCTTGCAGAATAAAATAACATTATAGCAGGGTTAGATATCATCATCAAAGACTAAATAATATATATTTAAAGTGTGGTTAGAGCAGTTAACACGTACATAATCTATGGTCCCCGCGTATAACAAGAGCTTGTCAACAGCAGTCGGGAACGCCTGGTGTCGAGCGAGGTGAATATTAAATCAGACATTTGATTGCCGGACCGCCCCCCTGATTACGTCATATGTCATGCGTGTATATGACAGGAATAGAACAATGAGTCTGATTGAGGCGCGATTGCACCCTGGAAGGAACCAGATATGGGTTAGTCTGACGGTTGCTTTATGCAAGACGTTTTATTTCCGGTACGATTGTTGAACTGTCCGATGATGTTAATGGGTTCGATGTCACTGAAATTTGATATCGCCAGTTTGTCTCTTGCATACGCGATTTTCTAGAAATTACCGCGCAAGAGGGCAAATAAAATTTCAGCTTGAGTGTACAAAAAAAAAGTATGAACGAAAAATTAATCATCAGAGAACCCTCGACGATTTGAATTCTCATGAGGCATTTTAGCAAGCGAAGGTCCAGCATCAAAACACTCGCACCGTAATCACTTCTGCTTATATTTTGTTGTGTGAAATTCAAGCTCGACTAATAATCCCTGAACTACACCGATGGGTACTCTTAAGCTTCCCACAGGGGAAGAGGGCGGGTTTCACCTGAGGGGCGGTTTCCGGTGGCAAGGTTCACACGGGTTTAGTCCGCATGCCCCTCTTACCTTTACCCTTATTTGCGTCTTTGTACCCAAAGATTTTTATATTATGTGCACCAAGAGTATTGATTTGATGTTTTTTTTTTCATTCTTCGAGATTGTACTGCATTCCAAGTTGACATGGGAATGACTCAGCGACGTATATGGTTGATAGAGATAGTTTGAGTAAAGGGTGTAAATGCCTATTAAGCACTACTGAACGGTACCGCGCTGCGTGACTTGTTGAATTTTTTCGGATTAAAAATTCGGCTCGATAATCGATTTGTTACCAAGCTTTCCGTTTCGTAATTAAGGCGATTTGGCAGCGCGAAATCGATCCGTGTACTGTTAACAGGATAAAACGTAAGCAATTACCTTAAGTGAGGATATTATGAAATATTCACAACCCTATTTTGCATATAAACTCGCGTCGCTGCCATAAGAACGATTAGTTAAGCAATTAGTGCACACCAGGTAGTTTAAGGTATTATGTAAGGAAGGGAAGGATAATTTTCTAAGATGTTGTATTACATCAAAAGCTGCAGGTAACCAAAAGCGCCCGAATTTCGCTAATTAGCATTTTTCATCTGACTGCGTGATCACTAGCTCACAGCATCATCAAAATGTATTCTTAGCCGACAATGTGGAGCAATGAGCGCAGAATTCAATTATCTTACGAAGCCGTCCACCCACAACACCGACTACAGTTGTCATCACTCTTTTCAGATAGCGTCATTGTCTCACCCTTGCATCATTTAGCGCATCAAACTGTCGTTTGTTACTATCCAACAGCTCTTTGTTGCAGAGCCATAGTCGTTAACCGAATTTGGATTTTGATATAATTTATTTTATTCCCTGACAAGTGTTATCTCTGATTTTTTTGTGGCGGCGCAATTTTTAGGAAAACACACATTTGGCGCCACTTGACTCTATGACCCGATGTTAATTTTCTAAATCGCTAACAAAAACGAAAGGTGTAAATTTCACGCTGAAAATTGAATATAAAACGATTCACTCGAATCTGAGTGCCACCTTGCTTTATATTAGCACAATGTAATAATGGGCTACCTGTTTAACTTTATTATTCATGTCTTTAGAGACTCCAGATCAAGTGCACAATCCACGGACAATACCACCAAACATTATCCGTACAATAATGAAATGTTGGGGTTCCATTATTACATCTATAAAGAATGTATACACTGATTTTACACTGTGCTTTCTATTCACTCAATAAGAATTTTAAATAAAACACATTACAGGTAAGCAAGCGGCGTTGTTAGTAATCTAAAAGGGAAGTTTTTAGGCAGGTTAGGGGAAATATTGTATAACAATTTCTTTTTTGTTCGAATTATATTCATTGAATTATAATAGAAGCGACTACTTAACATATCTTTCTTTAATAAAAAAGTTAACGCCTTTAGTTCAGTGACAATGCTTTACAATTGTATAGTAATAATGGAGTCATTTACCAATGAATTAGAGCCGATATTTATGTTCAATTTAGCTTTCAAGCTTTCGGAACGTATCAGTACCTGCGAAGTTTATTGACACTTCTTTTATAATATTTTAGTGAGCTTTTCACGTACCTATTACATGTTTGCGTTTTGTGCCTCATATACAGGGCGCTAATTTGACCAATTTCCAGTTCTCCAGAATTGTTAGAAGGATTTTCTTTAAGCCCAGAATAATGCTTTCTATTTCACCTCTATTTCACCTTTAATTCTGCCCTATATTTCACCTTTAATTATGCCCTCTAATTCACCTTCAATTTTTCGCTTTATTTCACCTTCAATTCTGACCTCTATTTTACCTTCAATTATGCTCTCTGTTTCACCTTCAATGTTGTCCTCTATTTCACCTTCAATTTTGCCCTTTATTTCACCTTTAATTCTGATCTCTATTTCATCTTCAATTCTGCTAACTATCGCACCGTGCCTCTATTTCACCTGCAAGTTTGATCTTCAGTGACATTTGAATCGCAGCGCCTACGTTTGACCATCAGAATGATCTTCTGCCCTATGCTGTTTACCTACTTACTCCATTTTGTGCAACTTTCGTTCATTTTCATGACTCCATGTTAATTATTTATATTGTTTATTTCGGTCTCTTACTACCTACTTTATGTGTTCCATTCTTTTGTATTTTTTCATTAATTGTCTAATTTTTTGTAATATTTTTCTATTAATACATTTGCTCTTTCTTTTCTTAATTTTAATTTTTTGTACCTGTGATTTTTGAACTCCGTTTTTTCAAATTCTTTTTCTATTTCGCCTAAAATATTTCTTTCTACTATAGCCCTTTTAATTTCTTTTAACACATTAACGCCTCCAAAATGGCAACTTATTAACGCAGACGGCCATTTTTAATCGATAACTAGCAAACGCTTGGGCCGATTCTGTTCAAACTTTGCACAGTGCGGTACAATGTACCTGTGTTCTGCATCCCTATTGAAAATGGGTCAATTAATACAATGACCCCGTAGATCCGCTTTAGACACGGTTCATTCTATTTTAGATATTCTTCTTCACCATATTTCCCTCTCCTTTTTTTATTCACTAACTTCCCAAGCAGCGCACAATTTTAGGACTCATTTCGCTTCAAAAATTGTTTGCTGTTTTTTGTCATTGTTTGATTCTGGTTGTACTGGTTTTTTATTCCTTCTAGATTTTTTTCTCACTTCTTTTTTTTTGTTCACTGTTGCCTATTTCCCTTTTGCCATTTGTTCTTAATTTTAAAATATCTTCCCATACATTTATTTTTCCTTCCTCATCTTTCAATTATTTTGTTTACGTTCTGGAAGTTTTCTCATGCCTTATGCTTGTTTAATTTTTTATTTCTCTCAATTTTGAAAGGTTCTTCGAATCATTTTAACTTTCCTAGTCATCTCATTTTTTTTCTGTAGTTGCTTTTTCCCCCGTTATGCAGTTATTCACGTATAATCCTAGTTTTCCATAGAAATATAATAGGAATTCGTTGAAACATGCTCCATCCTCGGCTCCATCCATAGAATACTAGTAGCTCAACACGTTTTTAAGGTTTTCTAAATTACAATAGGAACAAATATTGTCAATATAATTATTCTTAATACGCAACCACAATTTCAGTCCCAAAAGTTGTGTTTGTTTTTTTAGATTGGAATGTCGCACAAGCATTTACAAAATTAATGCTAGAAAAAATTTTATTACGTGCTTTATTGATTACAACTAATTAACAATCAATGTATAAAAGCCTTGAATTCAGTTGATTTATAACAGTTAGAATTATTTATCGCCCACGAATACATAATTTATAACAGCGCGAACCATTTATTACTTCGACGTTGAAATGAGAACGCCTCCGAACGCAACCGACCATTCTAGAATGTTCTCAAACATGCATATTTCTAGGAAAGATTACGTCGCATCCGCTACTGAATCCATCAACCAAGTAACTAATACCGCCCTTAACTAATATTAACAAACATAAAAGTAATATTTGGCCACAACGACTAAGTGATCTTCGAAGTCAGGTCAGTTCAATTGATGTCCTAATCACACTATTTACAATAGAAAAGTATGTAAGTAGTATGAACATTCTGTTAAAACCGCTTAAGGTTCTTTTAATTAGAGAGGCATATAAATAAAAGAACAGAGATCCAAAATCTTGATAGTCTTCAAGTGCTGTAAACGATGGCTCAATTTGTCGCATTAGAATGATGCCTAATGCTTGGTAACTTAAAGGGAATTTAAAAAATATGGTACTTCTGGATATTTCCTAGACGAAACGAGCCAAAATTTAGAATGCACAATTGATTATAATTAAAGACATATTTGCTTTTGTTATTGAGGGGGTGACAGTACTCACCCCTACCCTAAGCGTCCTATATGAGCACAGATTTATAATTTTTTCTTAGGGTTGACCTGCGGAAAGTATAGATTTATAATTGTAATGTGTGCAGGTTGGCATTTGGTAGTACATTATTAAATGATGACATAGGAACGTTTACCTCTTCTTCGAAGGTTATTAAAAATTTACGACTTAACCCTAATGATAGCATAATAAATAATGATTTGCAACTTTGCATTACCTAATTAAATACTAACCTAATTACAAAATAAAGCGTATTGACGTTACGCCGGTGCCTTGCACCTGAATAGCTCTAACGCAACATTATTATTTTATAATATTAATTTAGTTAACATTTGAGCAACAAAGTGACCTTATTGAAAGAAAACCTTTTTTCGTAATTATTATAATTACCATTTCTCACTCGGCGCGAGTAAATTATATCTGTAGGCCGAAAAATGGGTCGCTCGAGGAATTTTTCTCACGTAGTTTGACATTTAAAGTATTGGTAGAGGAACGTCAATGAAATATAGATCAGCAATGAATGACAAAATAAAATACAAGGCGTGGTGTACACGTTGAAATATAACTCTGGGACAGAAAATATCTTGTTCCAAGACCACAATGGACCAAAAAATAGATTAAGGTTAAACCATTCATTCGTTCGAGAGTAAAAACTGGAAGCTTACCCCCTAGTGATGTATTGTATGCAGAAATTCGACCCAAAGACAAACCTATATCAACTTAAATTTTTACCACCCTATTCAATGTTTCAGGTATTTCTAGAGCGCTTATTATACAGATATTTCCTCGTGGTAAATGTCGAAAAGCTTAATGTTTCCTTCGTTTTATAAAATTTAAGCCTAAATTTGACATACAGGTATGCGTTTTGGGGTTCGTAGGTAATTATTTTCCTAGAATATCGGCAGTTTTTTTTTCTTTGTATTGATTTTAAGTAGGCGCCCTTTCGGCTAGTTGATCCTAAGCTTTATCCGTACGTTTTCTAATAACTCTTCCGCAGTGCTTTACAGTCGCAAAAAATTCGCTGCCAAATATTCATTGTGAGAGAGCGAAAATTTTGCTCGGTATTGATTTTAACATACATTATACTCAAAGACAGATTCTAAACCCGTAAAGAACTCGAAGCTTTGAAAAGAAATTGTAAATGTAGTGGACAGTAAAAATGATTGACGGAAGATAACGCGCGTGTTAGGATGCATCCAGTATTTGCAATGTAAACTTTAGTCATACATCATCAGATCTGACAGGCAGATCCAGTCCGGGTTCGTCTCCCGCGTCTCGTAATCCCGAACATCCATCATCAGTGTATTCCCTCCCGTCTCGGACTACCCTTTGCAAGAATTTGAACACATTAGCACCCAGACGAATGCTTTTTAAATAGAGCGATTTTTATTCATATTCACGAGCTTATGTTTAATTTTCAATTTACGCCCTGGAAAATCGCACACGCATACCCACCTGAAAGATAACGCAACATTGTGCGTAAAAAACTGTATCGGGAAGCTTGAATTGTTCAACGTGGACATATTTTAAAGTTCGCCTCCAGCGGGTTGTTTGAGCATCCGGACTCTTGAATGCGTTTATCGGTCTTGTGGACACCGGAACTAACGCCCGGAGCTGTCGGAAGCCGCCGACACACGTCATTTCCGGAAGTGTCAGATGCGGAGGAAAATCTCGGCACGGCCTTTGCTATCAAAATATTTGAATAGGTAGCGCTTTTTTACACGCACACACACACGTCAATTTCGTAACGTAATTGCGAATCTTTAGTGTTTGGGAATGGAATGCGTATGCGATGCGGTTCTGTGTTCATTAATAGTTCAACCGGTAATGCAGGACCGGCCTCTCAAAGACTACCGCGGACCCTAACTGTCAATCAAGCGGTACCCTGCTGTCTCTGAACTATACCTGCTCATCTCGGCACACCTGGATATATTTAAATTTGAACTGTGTAGGGTCGAGTAGGTAATATACCAGAAGCTAATATTGGAGTCTCTATGTCTAACCGTGAATATAAGATACTTTCGAGGCAAGTTCGTTAATTAACCAACCTAGTTAATCGCCTACAATTTTCAGCTTTCATATTATACGAGTACAATCCCTTACGGTCAAATTAATGCATTTTTACAATTGTCGCTGCTTAATCAACATTTCGATTTTCATTACAATAAAACTTTCCCTTTTTAGATTCTTTACATGGTTTACTTAAAAACTTTGTGAATTTTAATTAATTTTAATAGCAATCACAATTTCCCACTTAAAAATCAGAAATAGAATTTCTTTTATTTCCACTTCTGCAAAAGATATTCGTTTTCCACGCGCACTAGTCGGTTTTGGGTTATCTTTTATATCATTCCACTACAGTTTTAACATCCCGATTTCCTTTTCGTTCCTCTTGTCTTTCAATTACAAATCAATTACAAAATTTGTGAAAAAACCCTCGACCGGGCAACAAAAAATCAGGATTTGTTGGATATATTCTTTACAGCATTTTAAATGATTCTGAAATTACTATAAGCTAGTTTTATTTACACGGAGAAAAATGGATTGTTAAGATCATATAGTAAAAATTATATTGTAATCAGTACGAGAAGCTATTATTAAATATGTCTAAATCAAAATTATTCTCACTATAATAATGATATATTCTTATATTTCTTATAGAATGTGGCCTGTAGAATCCATAATTTCAAACAGTTCCAAGATTGGGCTACTAGCTCAAAAGTTACAGCCCTTTGAATTTTCTTTCGAAATTGGTTTCTAGTTTATAACTTTTGATTGAGAAGTTTGATCGAAAAAGTACGAATTGTTTTGGATTCTACGCACCAAAATTAATAAGAAAAAGTGTTTTCCCGCGAAATTTTGGTGCAGTCGTTTTTTGGTATAAAAGGAAGGTTATACACTGCCTTTCTTTGAGGCCCGAAAAAAAAATTGTCCCAGATCGACCCGGAAACAAAATTTTCTTATAGAATGTGGCCTGTAGAATCCATGATTTCAAACAGTTCCAAGATAGGGCTACTAGTTCAAAAGTTACAGCCCTTTGAATTTTCTTTCGAAATTGGTTTCTAGTCTATAACTTTTGATTGAGAAGTCTGATCGAAAAAGTATTGTTTTGGATTCTACGCACCAAAATTAATAAGAAAAAGTGTTTTCCTGAGAAATTTTGGTGCAGTCGATTTTTGGCAGGGTGTGTATATTAGTTGCAATAATCTATAAGTTACTTATTAATACAAAGCGGAAATATAAATTCAACTACTCCCGTATTACAAAAGCATGCATATGAGATGGTTGTCGTTACATACGGTTTTTTTTATGAGTTAAAACAATATATATAGTATAACTAGCTATACACTTGCAACAATATGTATATCTTTATTTTTTCTCTGACAATGCTAATGTTTACAAAATGTAAAACTTATGGCAATAAATTATTATTATTATTATATATTATTATTATATGATAAATTTTATAATTGTTCAAAACTATCCCTATACGTATTATATCTTTTGATAGCTATTATCATATTTTTAATTATTTTTCTCCGTGTAGCTATTCATCATCTACAATACATATTTTAAAATAAGAATTATGCATTAATATGGTTAACATGTGCCTGGATCTCGGCATGGATTTCAAGATTTTTTATGAGTGAGTATTATTTATTTTGCCGTTTACACAATGCGGTTGTTTAAAAAAATCTCAAGAAGAGTAATTCGGGGTGAAGTTCAACGAAGCTGACCTTCCATGTAAACCGAAAGAGCCTTTTTTATCACTAGATACTAATTATCGAAACCTCTATAGGTGATTTTTTTTATTTTGAATATTATTTTTTTTTAAATTAAGACTGTTCGAGGTCCCAGTTAAGTCACAGTTAAGCATCTAGATTTTGGAAAAACAAAAGATTTGACTAAGGGAAAACGACATTTTTTCGACTGGCAATTCTCGTCAAGCAGATTTTGAATTCATATGAATTGAAAACAAGCTTCATCTAGTTATTTAATATCAGTTTGGATTTTTTTGTGTTCTCACAAGTGCCAATGGATTATAGAATAGGGTTTTTTCTCTAGTTACACTTACACAAAAGTACCTATAGGATGTAGCACCCAAGACCACTCGGAGTATAATTACTTTACCCAAAAAAATTTTGGAGAAAAATTGTGCACAATTACCGTCGTCATGTTTCTAAAATAGTTCTTAGTCATGCACCAGTTTCGCGCTGTATTTCAGTGGAGATCAAGATCAAACGTTTTGTTAAATAGAACACCCCGTATTTTATTGCAGATTTGGAAAGTACATACTTCAAAAATGACTCATTTTAGTGTAACATGTTATATCCTTAACTTCAGCGATATCGCTGTTATAGCCTTTTTTCCTCAAAATTTGACCGTTTTCCGAATTTGTTTAGAGATCAATTCACGTCGGTGGCTAAGTTTTAAAATTAGCCACAAATTAACCCCTCTTTCACTCTCATTCTTCTTAATTTCTTCCTCTGGGGCTACATCAAGGATGAGGTCTACAGGACGGTACCAACCCTGGTACCAACTATTGCCGATGTTACAGTTACGCCGGATGGTCATCATTTCGAAAAATTTATTTGAAGTTGATAGATTTGCTACGTTGCTAAGTTAAATACGGGCAGAACCCCAAAGTGACCTGGGGAAAGCTGGAAATCGTTCCGAAACCATACGATAGGCTTGAAGTAATCTCAGTTTGTATCCATGGGTTGAGCATAACTTTTGGTACCCCAACAACTTCTAAATTTTCGGATTTTCTTCCGATTCTCACTTATAAGTCCCAAACAACGCATCCTAGCCAAAAACCTTGCCAAGAGACAGATTCTTCCTCCACCCCATCACCGGCAGTTGCAGGATGCTGTCCAAAACTTTCAAAACCCTGATGCATCCCAGGATGAGGTGGTCAGTGCAGAGGAAAAATTCTTGGTTGGATTGTACGCTGTCAGGGGCACACTCTTGATATGAGCTTGCGATCAAGATGTTTACCAACACCAAACCAAATTTGGTCTCCCATACCGCTTCAGTAGCGTCCGCGCGTACCACCAAGCACAGGCGTGGTGTGGAAGAGAAAATGGCCCCCTCTTTGGGGGTGAAAAACAACGCAGGCTGGTATTGTTCCAATAACCGCCTCAGAGGAACCTGCCTCCACCGAGGTGATTTACCTACTCCATCTTTTGCAATTGTAGGTTGGGGTGCAGGGGGCGGTCAAATTTTGAGGAAAAATGGTTATAACCGCGAAATCGCTAAAGGTAAGAGTACAATATGTTCCAAAAAAATCCAAATCTACCATAAAATATGCGGTGTCCCATTTTAAATCAAAAACCGTAAGTTTAATACGCCACTAGTGCCCAGAAATATTTTAGAAACATGACGACGGTAATTGTGCACAATTTTTCTCCAAGATTTGTTTCGGTATCTTTTATGGTAAAGGAATTATGATCCGAGGAATCTTAGATGCTACACTGCACGACTGTAAGTTACACGAGGTCTAAAATTTGATGTAATTTAAAATCAATTCAATTTTCATGTTACGTCCCTGGCTACGTCGTTTCAATGAAGAATTACGGTAAAATTTTGAAAATGGAATGTCCTACGTAGCTCTGTAAAAATGTAGGTACTCTATCGGAAAACATTTTAAATGCAACTTGTTCAGATTTTTTTTACACATTCATTTTTTTGCGCAGAAAATGAAAATCAATTTGATTTTTGTAAGTGCGTATCTATTTTGGGCTCATTTTACAGATTTTTTTGGTTTCAACACAATTCTTAGACTACAAAATATTAGGAGAAATGCTTTCAGTTTATTAACGGTGGTAGAGATAATTTTGTATTGCTGGCCGTCCGTCTGTTCCTGTGCAATGTTTAGAAACGTCCGATCGCTTTGAAAGGTGTTAGTATGTACATAAGGATATAAGCTATTGTTTTTCAGCTACGTAGTTGTATCTTCTCAATTCGAACTATTTGCGTCAACCACAAGATGGCATTTGACCTACATTTATGGTTTTTTCCTCCTCTTTGAGTCAATTAAAATATAAGGGTTTTTTTGCGTTCTTCACCTAGCTATAAAAAGAATATGCTATCGGAATAATATGTAACATTTTATAGTGCCATCCCCAAGTTGCAATTGCTTAAAATTTGTCATTTTTATTTGAGAATGAGGCGAAAATGTGTGATTTGAAACTTGAACAAAAAGCTTCATGAAATTATTATCAAAAAAAGCCTCGTATGCTATTTTCAAGTCAAATTTTGACGCGAGAGTGCAAATGGAATGCACTGATCATTACTCAAAATGTGAAAGACCTCCGGAAGCACGAACTGACGAAATCATCAAGAAAGTTGAAGATGGTGTTGACTGACCGTCGAGTTGGTTGTCGCTAAAGAAATGGAGGGCAGAAGCAAGTGTTTTTAACCTTCTGCACGATGATTTGGGAAACAACAAGATGGGTTTACTCCAGTCCACGCTCCAGTCCATAACAAAAAAAAAATGACTGTTTTATCCCTGTATGAAAACATTGTCTACAGAATTATAACTAAGGATGAGACCTGGATAGATCACTGGGATTCCTCTACGGAATAGGAGTCCATGCAATTGGTTCATAATGACCATCCGCCACCAAACAAGGCGAAGACTGGGGAAACCCACAATTTGCTGGGGCACTGAGGGGATTCTCTTTTAATTGACTATATGGCAAAATGATCTACAGTCAACGCGAAGTCTACAAAGACAATAATAAGAACATGAATCCGCACAAAAGACCCTTAAAAAACTCTGTTTCTGCACAAAGCACAAAATTGTAATAAACCAATGTGCGTTTATGGAATTAGAACATCCACATTACAGTCTTGATCTGGTTATTATCTATAGGTAGTGGTGGTATTTTTCAGAATTACCACTTTTCTTTTATATAAAGCACAGCGCATTAGAAAAATGGACCGAAACGTGTGTCAATGTTGAAGAGTCATATGTTGAAAAAATAATTTTGTCCTCTAAGTCTTTATTTTATTAAGATTCTATAAAACTCTAAATAGGTGTCAGATACCTAGTTAGATATGAAACTAAAGGCGCTGTAGACGAAGCGATTTTATATTTATAAACAATTTAGGAGTGTGGGGATAAAAGAAGAGGGCTTACAACTGAATTGATACGTAAACAAGACTGTTAATAAATTTCATTTTTTACGTAAATAAAATGGGCCGTACGATACGTGCAGGAAGAAAAAGGGCATTGTGTTACATTTTTATCACGTTTCCAAAAACCACCCGGAGTCCAGACTATTTCCGGATTTTGACAGGTCCAGCCTCAGGATACGACGTTATCTATACTTTTTATACGTGTTGATCCCATAATATACCCTCTCTGTATACGACAGCAGCACGAAAATTTTTACTCGAAAATTTCAAACGGTTAGTTACTACCGAATTTTATAATTGAATAAAATTTATGATAATGAAGAAAGTCGTCGGCTGAATTTAATTTACAAGTTTAGTATTATTATGGATAACAAAGGGAGCCTGTCAGTCAATTTTGAATTATTATATACAAAATTCCTAGTCCCATTCTTTGATTATAATTAATTATATATAAAACTAATTTTAGGATAGGGATTGTAAATCATCAACGAAAAGCGTTGAAATATCATCGGCAAGTTCGGGTCCTCCACGAAAATAATTTTTCATCCTTAAAAAGTCTTAGAAGCAGCCACAGCAAAAACACATCCATATTTATTAACGCGGATGAAAATATACCGTAACCAATTCAAGGTGTTAAAATCTTAATTGAGTTTTGGTTTCGTATAAAGCGGCACATATCTATCGGGAAAAAAAAGTATAATGAAAAATGGACGCTTTGTACATATTAATATTGACCCTACGAATGGTGTAACCGTAGACATTTTGGCGACGAAACAAAGAACGTAAGATTTATGAGGAAAGTTAGGTCGCTGCCCTTTTGGTTTACAACTCAACACAACTTTAGATCGTAAAATAATAAAATTGTCTGACATATCTACTTTACAGAAGTTTCAAAATCTACTGTGAAGCTGTAAATATTAATTTTATGCATGGGGCTACAATAAAAATTTTACAAAAACATTTTTGAAGTGGGTGATATATATAAGAAAATGTACAAGTTGTAAACGCTAATAACGTTGTCCATTTAGTAACCTATCCATTAGCACAATTCCCTCTAAAAAAGTACTTGAAGTACATTATAGAATAAGATGTACAAAAAAAAACATTCATGCGTGCTTAGTAAATAAATGTGAAAACAAATATAGCAAACGAGCCCCGGAGTATGGCTAAAGCTATGCTTATTTTGAATTTCACGCAATTCGATTCATAATTAACCCTGTAATTAACGGAGATGTCAAAAGGGCCTTCCGTATTTTTCCTGTATTGCTAATCCACGAACTTCATTCTACCTTTTGATAAAGAATCCGCCTGCAAAATTCATCGTAATCGGCCCATTCGATTTTGAGATATCGTGTTAACGGACAAAAGGACAGACACCGCGAAATTATGAACTCGCTAGGAGCTCGTTAATAAAGAATTTTTAAATTAGGGGACAAAACAAGTTCTTCAAAACAGAAAAACGAGAACTTTCCTAAAGAATCTACAAATGTATCTTTCTCTATCTTTTATAAAAGTATAATTATTTCTAGGCGTCTTCGACATCCTTTTGAATTAGTTCAATTGTCGAAATTCTTCAAATACATACATACAGCGAACTTTGCCTCCAAGTAATTTACTTGTATCTCTTACGATATGCGAGATCTCACTGGTTACCTTATTCGAGCTTGGGACAACCTGTATATTATGACGGTTCAAATATGACACATTTTTAATTTCTCAAGGCAATGACAAAACTGTCAAATTTCTTTTACAGCGCATAATCCGCGCTTAGTTTTTTTGATAAAATTTCACCTAAATAGCGGATGGATAGTGAATGACACAACTAAAGAATTAGGACATTGGGTTCATAAATATACATATAAATTACCTGCCTAATTTGCTACGCACGCTGCACTGTAAAAACTACTGGTGCATGTAGCAATAGCAGAGGCGACAAGTGCCAGTATAACTTAGAGGCAGATTAATTTTCTGTAAAATTAGTTGTCTTCTGTTACAATTATTGCTTTTCAGTTCAACTCTTTCTGGATTCTGAAATATTCGCAGGATAATAATCGCACTTGAAGTATACTTATGTTTAAAAAACGCATTACATACAAGTACCATCTTTGTCAAATTAACCGGATTAGTAGGTACTGAAAAATATTATAGTATTTTACATTATTAGCCAGGTAAGTGAGTTTTTACTGGCGACAGGAGAAATTGACTGGCGAGCCGTAAGGCTTTTTATTGACCCTACATTGGAAAAGATCAGCGAGTAATTTTTTACCGTGGGACCTTTCTTCTATCACAAGTTAGACTAGTACTTTTGGGCCCTTATACATAATATTAGTGCCTAAACTGCTTCTGCTTCGATCGTTTGGAAAAATTGCTAACATTTCTGGAAGAGTCTGAGATTTTTTGTAATATTAGGCACTACAACGAGAAATTGTTTTAATTTTTATAAGAAGCTGAATACAAGTTAATTAAAAAGTATTAACCACTTGCATTATCATAAAGCCCCGTTGAAGATTTCCATAAACATGCATAATACCGTTTAGTAAACGTTTTCCTCGCTACCTTATGATTAGTCGTAAATTGGTTTTTTCCCTCGAATTTAATCATTTAAATTCAGCTGCTAACGGTATTAATTAGCAGATTACACCTGAGATTTGAAGATAAAAAATAGTAAACCAGCTACATTTGATATTTAAATATGCATTTTTCCTAATGAGTATTTTATCTAAGCTGATTAATTGTATAGACATTAATTATATGGTAATTAAGAAACAACAGGCAGTGTATTTTATGGATTAAGTGAAGTGCACCAATTGAACCTGTGGTACAATCAATTTTTTATGATAAACTCGTTCGAAACTTCCAAATTGTATTTTCTGTGGTACACCTGCCCTAACAACAAAATGTATTCAAGAATGTGCTTAATGCAAAAACTATTTCAATAAGGATGGTGAGATTAAGTGACTAAAATTAAGTATTGTAGTGAAAATTGACCATTTATGATGAGATGATTGGAATCGCTATTAAAAAGTGGATATTTTAGGTAACATGTCATCTTCGAATAACCCCTCATTTGTATTCTATATAATGTAGGTAATAATGTATAGAATAAAGTAAGATTCTTCTGCAAAATCCGAAATTAATCAGCCAAAAATCCAAAATTCTTTCCTTTAAACCGCGAACAGTACTTATATTGCGAACACTTTTCATCCCTCCATCGCTTGCTCTATGTTGGAGCAATACCATTTTATGCTGATGAAGTAGCTGCCAAACTGAAGTTTCCATTGTATTACCTACCGGATTAGTGTCTTATACGTTAACGTGAGGGGAATTTAAAAAAAATAATAAAATAAATAAATAAAGTTGACACTGTCTAGTCTGCGCATGCGCACATTAATGATCAAAATTTTTCTTGGTTGACGTGCCAGAGCTATAGAGGGTGGCCCACTGAAAACAGTCAATGACAATTTTGCCAGAAACGCTGGAACCTTCAATTTTAGTTTTGAGGGGGACACCTAAATTAAGTAATACTACTTACATAACTTTAACTCTGAGAAGGGGGTGAATTGTTGCACCCCAAAGAATTTTAAATGGGATTTGGGAAGGGGTAGATAATGTTAGATAGGTCGACAGGAATATTCATTATGTTTTCAGAACTGTTTTTATTTTTCAAATTCGATGAGTAGTTCCAGAGAAAACTCGATTCAGAGCCGTTTTAAATGTTTATTAAATAGGCGTTAAAGTTGAAATAATTGAGAGCTTGTGTCAGAATAGTATATTAAAGCATAAGTTGCAGAAGGCGCTATATTCTAGCACGAGTTCAAGTTTCGAACCTGAGCCGCGTAGCGGCGAAGGTTCGAATGAACGCGTCCAAGAAAGGCTTTCTGCCAACATATGCTTTATACTATTTTCTCTGTTGAGCATTTTAATTGTATTAAAAAAATTAACAATTCTGACATTTTCTGTAATAAATATTTCAATAAAGAAATTAAGTTGGCAACACCAACAATTTTTCAATAAAGAAATTAAGTTGGCTACCCTACATTTTGAAAAAATTTAACAAGCGCGTCAAATACGAATTTGTGCAGTATATTTTAGTTTTTTCAATAAAAAGTGAATAATGTGTGAAGAAATTCTTCCTTCCACTCCTCCAGAACTTCGACAGTTAGCAGAAGAGACTGTTCTTAATTTGCTACCAGGCAATAATTCCACAATTAGGTATTCTAAAAGTTTATAATAATTGTACATTTAGTGACAAAGATTAGTTTTGTAATTTTGTTAGGTTATAAAACCTCATTTGTATTAAATGTGGATTTCTCTAAGTACCTACACTGAATTTTCAATACCTAATGATTTCAATTACCCGTATCGTTAATAACTGTAACATAATGTTATAACAATACCTAAGTGAAATTAGTCCACATTTTACTAAACCGTTGAGATAAGTATTAACGTCTAAATCATCCAGGCAGAACTTTGAATTGAACATTCGCGTATATGATCAGCGTGGATGATTTAGACGAGCATGCCAACCACTGAATACCAAATGTTCTTAAAAATCTGTCAGTTGTGGAAAATAGTTACCAAAAATAGTGTTGGAATGAAACTCATTCCAGCACTATTTTTGATATCGTAATACTATCATTATAAACGCAAAACAGAGAAAAGAACATCTGACATAAGTGCACAAGCAATGAATTATGGTCTCAATAAGTGCTTTTGTTTTTTCCTGACTTCTTTGATATATAACATATAACGTATCCTAAAATGGGCCAAACCAAAATGTTGGTTCTAACTTTTTAACACTTTCGCAATTTGAAGTTTATTAAATTTTTAAATAAGTAGTCTGGAATTGGCTACCTTTCAAAATTCGGACATCAACACAGTCTTCCTTAGTAGTCACATTTACATGGAACATTCTACCCTATAATTGACGTGTATTTGGTTATTAGCCAAATCTGATGATGTTTTTCAAGTGCACAGACCATTTAATAAGATTTGAAAGCTGTTAAAGGAGCCCCCATGAATATGCAAGACAATTAATTAAATATTATGTAAATTTAACTATAAGGTAATATGAGCTGTTTTAACGATTCTTACCCTACCCCATGTATTTCTAAATGCGTAATTAGTATAACCACTAACATTTCCATTCATTTTACAGTACGTGATTCCGCTTTGGAAAATAATATGAAAATTATCCACGTGCTCATGTAGTTGCACGGTAAATTATACCATCCGTCAATCAAACAACGTATTCAGATCAAAATGTACATGCGCTCGCCGTGCATTTACAAATGAAGAAACACGAGCAATCTAATCATTTGGAAACGATCGTTGTAAAAGAGGCATTTTTCAATGTTAATAAGTAACAAGTTCAGAATACAAAACTCGGGTCAACTGAAGTGTAATCTAGATTCGAGATACGGTTCCACATTAAACATTCTTTCACATGTTCATTGAAAATGTATTAAAACCAAACAGCGAGCGTACAAAGCTTGGGGGTAGCAATCTCGTAGCGCGCGCTCGAGAATTTCATGCATCTTTGATGACCACTTTAACAATGAGTGCATGCACAATTTACCATGTTGACATAGTTTTAAACCAGCGTGTTCATGTTCTACCCGCTTTACTATTTTAAAATGCAAATATATATGTAGATACTGTATCGTATCATTAAAGCTTTCGTTTAATCTTAATGTACATATTTTCATGTCGTTACGCAACTTATTTTATTTGCCTTCCATTTTGCATGTTTTACGTATATTCCTTAGGGGCTGAAATTCAAATTAAACAGTAAACCATTTTCCAAGTGACTCTGATGCATATTCGGTAAGAACCCGCAGAACACAGCAATACTGCGGATTATTGTAATTGAAATTAAGAAGGTGTAACTCAATCTCAGTGGTTCTCAAAGTGGGTGCCGCAAGCACTTCATAAGGGTGCCGCGAAATTTTTAAATATTTACTTAATAAGCTTAAAATTATCTAAATTAAAAAAGTAATTAAAATAATTATAAAAAATGAATATTCATTTTTTATTACTGTTCTGTTTTTTACGGTTTCTTAGTTTCTATTTTATTTATTTCTATGGTTCATAATTCATTAATCAATCATATGCTGGTATTGCATTACATCAGACTTTCTCAATCTTATAACTTATATTTGGGGTGCATATAGGGTGGTATGGAGAATTGAAAACGTCGTATTTTGGTTTTGACCCGTAACCATCTTCAAGGTTCTTGAGGGTGTCACAATTTAAATAGTCATAACGACTTGAAAAAATTTATTTAAATTTTTTTCGCATACACTGGCCAAAATGGTTTAAAAAACTCTCCAAATTACAATTTTTGTGAGTTCCTTTGTTTTTGAGAGGTTTTGAATTGAAAAGTTAATTTATCTTTCTAAATTTCATTTTTTCTCTAAAAGTAAGCAGCAGAGTCAATTACAAAAAAGATGTGTCATGATGAATTCTACAAAAAAGGCTTCTACACTTTTTGCGTCGGGTTCAAAATAAAGGCGTTAGAGGGATAGTGTCTTCTGGTAATTATTTGATCATTTCGTAATTTATTTTTGGGTTCACCTAGAGCAGAATCGAACTCCCATTTGACGAGGGGGTTATTAATGGGGTGTGGGAAGTTCTTTTTAGCGCAATTTCCAACGAAGTTGGGTTCGCTATTGCAGCCACTTTCTCTGTCCGTCCGTCTGTCCGAGGCCTTAACTACTCCTATAGTTTTCAATATATTAAGTTCGTTCATGTTGCATTCGGTATCGTATAGCTTTAGCACCTGAGCCAAGCAAAATCTTGACAATTAAACTGCGCAATGTCAATTTCTTTATTTATTAATATATTTTATTGAAATTTTAACCACATATACTTCTGGTGAAGGCAAATATATCGCATATAGTAAAAATCAGCTGTGCACATGCGCAGACTGCGCAATGGCATCTTTCTGATTTATGGAGGTATTTCTTTGAAATTTTACCCAAAGATGCTTTTAGTGTAAGCAAACGTATCGCATATCAGATTAATGCGCGCATTCGCAGGATGCGCAATATCAACTGTTATTTAGCGAGATATCTTTTTGAAATTTTAATAACAGATGCTCCTGCAGATGTTCCTGTTAAAGACAAACAAAACTGATATTGCAAAAATTCGATGTGCGCATGCGCAGTCAGTGCCAACTTCTTTATTAAGATATTTCTTTGAAATTTTAACCATATATGCCTCCTAGTAAAGAAAATCACAGCGCACATAGCTATGGCCTTTTGGGAAGTACTGATCATTCATGGAAATTGCGCTGAAGTTACTCGCCTTAGGGCTTTTTTACTTGTTTATGTCAATGCCCGTTGCTTCAATTTTCGCTCTGTGGTCAATGAATTCTTGTGTGTAGTGTAGATTACGATGTCTTGTAGATCAGTTACTATATTATTGTCATGCTCCGGTGAAGTGATTTTACTGTGGAAGTTTTTGGTCTGAATTTTTTAAATTTTTTTCCACATATCGGTTGTGCTCGTATCCGAATTATTATTATTATTCTAGCAACGATGAGAGTGGTGGTAGACAGTTTGTCGACAAACCCCGAGACACATTCACAAAGAAGTTTGTCGGTAAAGCAGATTTATTTCAAAACTTTCTTTTGAACACATTCGAATTCGAATAAGAAAAGAATTGTATTTTTAAGTTAAATTGAAAAAATAATTATGTGGGGTAACGTAACAGTTAATGCAGTAAATAAAAAGAAACAATAAATTATAAGAAGAAAATCAATTTTTAAACAGACGAAATTAATTTAAAGAATATGTTGTTTAATGTAACGTAACGCAGTTAATTACATTTTTTTTTATTGAATTTGCTGGAAAAAATTTAAAATAAGTATATAGGTGCCTACTTGGTTTGCTGGTAAAAAGTGTTTGCTTTGGTCCTACCTATAACGACACACTTTTTGATACACCTATAACACTCTAATCCGTTTATTATAGACTCACATAAGAAAAAATTTATTTAGATATCTAACTTGTAGTGTATAAAGATGCTATTTGGTCACTTACATATTAAGTGGTACGATATATAGTTTTAAAAACGGAGTGACTTGCGTAAACAAAATACACCTAAATCTTGCGAATAGATTCATGAAATAAACTATGCTATCAAAAATGAGTTGCTGTCGAGTCGCCTTTGGAATTTTTGTTTACATGGGAAATCATACTTAACTTGAACTTTCAAAGGCGACTCGACCGCCACTCATTTTTGATCGCTCGTTATCAGCATTCAAAAGTGAAAAGTCTTTAACCTCACCATCTTTTAATTTTTGGACGATTACTTGTTAGATTGACGTCCAGTTAGCACATAATACGTAACATTGTTTCAAAACTTGATTCACGTAAGGAAGCGAAAAACTTTAAATTTATGAACTAGTAACTATCAAAACCCAAAAGATGAGATTTGTCATGCTCATGAAAAACCCCTAAAACGTAAACCATGTCTAATCTTTATTTTTTTCGTTTTGTTATAGGATGACGTGAAGCATTGAATAAAAATAGTGTTTTTATTCAATGCGTGAAGTTAGTAGGTATATACCTACTTTTAAAACTCAGTTGGTAAAATAAGTAAATTTTCCACCCAAAATCCCTCGTGCTACACACTTTGAATTTTGTTACATGGCAAATTGACTCGACGTACTTCTAAGCAAAACATTTGACGAAAACCTCCAAATTTAATCGGCTATTTTTATGCACTTGGGATATTACTGTTGAAAATGTGCTTTTTGTAAATCGTTTACAATTACTTACCTACTATAATTTTTGTACAAAGTTTAAAAATGACCAAATATGCAACAAAATTATTCAACGTTCCATAAAAGCGCTCACACAAAAGATAACAAAAAATGCACAACCGCATTAGAATAATAGAAATTAATAACATTAAACTCTCTGTTGCATTCATTTGGAGAATTTTTCTGACATACAATAATTATTAACCAGAAACTTAGGTCATTTTTTGATAAACCTATTGTATTATTTATTTTTTCAGATTTACCAAAAACGAGCCAGCCCGAAGAAAAATAAAAATTAAAGGTAACGTAAGAGAAATCAACTTATTCCCTTTAAAATGACAGTTACAATGGAATGCAATTAACTACCTGCTCATTTCTCTGAATATGCAAATGTTGTTTGGGTTAAAGTCGACTTAATCATTTTTCATCTTTAATCCTTAAAGCGACTTAACATTTCAATAGAGACATTAGTAGGTAATTAAGATAACAAACACCAAACACTCGATTTAATTTTTAAATTACCTTTCTTTATTTAACTTTTATCTGCATTGATTTCATTAAACAGACGGTAATTAATTAATAAATGAACAGAGAACACCAACAATGACGATCGTTCGGTGATGGACGAGATATTTCTAAAAATTGTCCGTATGGTCCAGGTTGAATAATCCAAACTATATTTAGTTTCATAACCGCAACTGTCAAACATGATTAGGGGCGGTTTGTGTCTTGCTTTTGGTTTAAATAATGGTACTGTTTTGAAATGAGATGTCATCATTGGCAGTGTTTACGTTTGGAAGTATAATGTCTTTGTTGACATCTGCAAATGTTGTACCAACAAGGAGAGTGAGTGCCGAATAAGGATGAAAATAAGGGAAACTCTGGGTTTTGATTCATTTATGTTTATTACGTTGATCTTCTTTGATCTAGGAAAGGCTTTCATTTGCACGTTATCAAAACCGAAAAAGTTCCATTCCACAGGCTTAATTTAATAAAATACAATTTAGTAAAAATACAATACAATTCGGTGACGTTTTGCGCACATGTTTCAAATTGCCATAGGAACTGGAACGGCGCGGCGAGTTGTAAAGATAAGACATATGCTAGGTTTTTCCATAATACGTATAAATTTAAATTAGTCAGTCTATTGTCAACCGCCACGAAAAGTTGTTTATTGTTTGTGCACACTGCAACATTTCAACCCGTAGTGATTGTTCTCGTGGCTTTTTTTCCGTTTGGAAGTGGAGGTCATCCCTCAGCAGAAGAAATTGCGGCGTCAAGACAATAAGGTAGGTGTTTTTTAGTTATCTAAATGTTATCCATTAATATTTTTGCTTAATACGACACTTGACTAAGATTAGCAAGGATGGTTCAG
This sequence comes from Photinus pyralis, assembly GCF_008802855.1. Classification (NCBI taxonomy): domain Eukaryota; kingdom Metazoa; phylum Arthropoda; class Insecta; order Coleoptera; family Lampyridae; genus Photinus; species Photinus pyralis. The sequence continues at coordinate 22,948,792 of NW_022170596.1, read as the reverse complement.
TGGTAAAGCTAGGACAAAAATGTGTAATTAAAATGGAATATAATTATAATTACACAATGTCCCTACTTTTGTTCTTGCTAACTTGGGTACGATATTCTGCTGATGATGGAAAATTTTAGCAGATTGTGGTTATTCAGGTGCATATATGAGTCACGGCTGGACAGTATAGCCTCCATCAAAATTACGCTTACTCATAAATCGCTACAATGTGTGATAACGTGTCAAGCAAAACGGTAAATGTATCTCGTTCTGAGGGACCCACTTGCAATAATTAGCTGATACTGGTTTGTGGTTCAAAAAAACCTCCTCGACGAAGACGAAACTATTTTCGCATGCCAAAAATACGTGCTTGTAACTAAGCATAGTAACAAATCCTTGACGTAAATGAAAATTTAAAAGGCCACTCAAAAGTTAACCCTAAAAATTTGACCCGAAGTTTGGGTTTACAATTTCGGTTAAGTTAAATTGGTATTATCTCTATCTCTTTTTTTAAAGATCGCGCTATAACTCTTTTAGTACTTAACATTTCTAATTATAGATTCAAACATTGACCCAATCGCAGATGAAATAAACATTTTTGTAAATTGTTCTGTGGTAGTACAGCATCTGCGTTCGTCACTTATGAAAGTTCAAGCATATGCTTTTATCTTGTTGATTCATCCCTTTCAATTTAATTGCCCAATTAACACATTAAAAAATCCCAAAAAATTCTTTCCATCGCGAGAAAATGTACGTAAAACATACTATTTCCAGTATCCGTTTTAATTTGCACACAATTCCAAATTAATATACAAGGTGCCCGTTTTTCGAGCTCCAACATGGGGATCTCGGTTATTGGAAGAGATGAGTACTTTATACTGGGGCAAATTTGCGTATTTTGGTGCCCATACAGTAATATGCCGTTACGAAAATTCGGATGTCTTCAGAGGCTGCCGAGATTTTTGAAAAACCAGAAATTTTCAAATTTCCATTTTATTTCGAAAACGACAATAAGTGGACGTTTTAAACTAAAACATTACTAATAATAATAGTCCCTCTTTATTCTTTTGAATGGTTTCCAATTATAGAACATGTCAATGTTGAACTACGTTTTAACTTAACTAAGTACACATTTTATTTAATTAGATAGCTTAAACGGAAAGCTTAAGGTTGAAGAACTCGTTAAATGAATATAAAGGCAGTGCGTGAAAGTATGCTATTAAAGCACTCTAGACTTGGAAGTTACAGTAGATAACTTTTTCATTCCTTATGGTAGCCATATTGAATTTTAGCATAAATAAAGCTCGTTTTTCTGATTACAATAATTTATCATATATGATATGTTCCGACTTTAAGGGCCAATTGCACCGTCAAAATTAAGTATCCCTTAAAGTTAAGCATAACTTAAGTACCATAGCAACGATTGTCTTAATAATCGTTGCCATAGATTTTAAGTTCGACTTAATTTTAAGCAAAGCTTAATTTTGTTGGTGCAACTGGGGCTAAGACTCCGTCAAAAGATGGAAAAACGGTTTTTCAGAAGAGTGCTTTGGAAAGAACAATAGAACATGCATTCTTTTGTTTAACAAATACACATCTTTGATAGTTCAGTAGTTGTTGCTTTTTCTCGTTTATTTATTACAAGTTTCTCGATAAAATGATGCCCATATTACTGTACAACAACAAATTTAAGCCTTGCTTAAACTTAAGTCGAACTTAAAATCTATGGCAATGATTATGAATACCTACAATCGTTGCCATGGCATTTAAGTTATGCTTAACTTTAAGCGATACTAAATTTTTACGGTGCAATTGGCCATTAGAGCGGTAGAAAAGCTGCTGCTAGACCCAGGAATGAAAATGAACTGCCCGTAACATTTGATTTCGTTTTCATTCCTGAGTCTAGCAACAGATTTTCTTGGCTGACAAAACGAACCAATCTCCCAAATTTCTATTTTTCTATGTTAAAGATAAACAATTTGTTGTTTTCCTCAATTGAATTGAATGTAGAAGGAACCAACAAATTCAAATTTCGACACCAATTATGTCAAATGACGATTGATATAGAATCTATTAAATCTACACATATAAAAAGAAAGGTCTCGTACATTTAAGAGATAAAATTTATTTCTTCATCTGGGTAAGATGTTCCTAAGTAGAGCTATAGTTTCATAATGAAACGACATCTTTTAAAATAAGCTATTTATGGTACCTATCCAAGATTATGAAAAAATTTCCACCAATCTACGTACCTACTTGAAATTTGTGTCAGTGATGTACTTCTGCATGGCCAAGGGGGAGTGGGAAACAAATATTCGCACCTTACTCCACTCGGCGCAAGCGCCTCGAGATGTAATCTTGGTGCTCACGCAGTAGTAATACTACACTTCTCTACCTTTATATATAATGTACTGTATGCTGCTATATATCCAATAAAGTGTACTCTTTAATAATAATGAAATCTTATAGTTGATTGAAAATATTTGTTTCCCACTCCCCCTTGGCCATGCAGAGGTACGTCACTGACACAAATTTCAAGTACGTAGATTGGTGGAATTTTTTCATAATTTTGGACAGGTACCATAAATAGCTTATTTTAAAAAATGTCGTTTCATTATGAAACTAGCTACTTAGGAACATCTTAATTCTTATCGATTGCTGGTGGCTGAATTGGTTTAGTTTATGGTTAGGTCGTTGCTATCAATTCCTTATTGTTAATTCACGCTTAATGTTATATGACGTAAATTATAATTTGTGCTTATAAATTTAGTTGAGTTTTTTCTAATTGAAAATTTAATATTTTTTCAACATTTTTAAATAAACAGGAGATTCTCTGAAGAAAGTAATTATGAATGCAATTAATGCATTTTTTGTTATTGCCACATCGCAATCGCATGGAAAATGCATCATGTGAAACTTCCTTAGCGCCAACTTCAACAAATTTAGCAATACGAATGGCTCTAGTTGGAAGTTGGAATCCATTGAATTTTTTATTCATACAGCATCTGGAGATGACTGTCAACATCAACACCTACCTATATACTTAAGCTTTTAATCAAGTTTACAAATCTACGACTAATTTCGATACAACTTTATACAAAGCGCATGATTTACGAGGTTTAGGTGCATAACCAGCATAACGTAACTTTGTCACTTTAACATTCTTTGTTCTTTAAGGTGCCGTGAATTATGTATGTGGTAGGTATCATTTTAGTTTTTTAAGAGTATTAACAGCTTTAGATTTGGATTGACTAGAAACTAGTCGCATTTAATGTTATTATAATTATAAAGCATTATCTTAAGTCCAATTCGCTGATTTCTGCACAGATTAACCCCTAACTGCTTACGGAAATTAAATTAATATATTGACTATCATTTTACGTGGTTGTCCAATGACAATGTAAAAGGGTAAGTTCCGTTGGTAAATAAATCCTAAAGCGAATCAAAAAAAGCGGTAGAGCATCTCGTTGTGACCCTACGGCGTCATTGGATTTGACCCATTTTCAATATATAGGCTTGCTAAGACCTGGTATAGCTTAACTGTGCAAAATTTGAACCCAGTCGGTCCAAGCGATTGGCAGTTCTCGTGGTCACTTACACCATCGACTCCCCCTGTAAACCTTGCATCGCTTTGCTCTGTCGCTTAGTAAATAAATGGGCTTTCTAATTTGGTGACATATGTAATCAACTTATTACAAAAAACGACACAACAGTAAAGGCCTGTTCATGAATAAACAGGGTTAAGTTACATAGTGAGTTAGACACTTAAATCAGTTAGTTCTCATACACGAAGCAACAAACTTTTTATACCCCAACACTGTCTAATTTTTAAGATATTTAAAAAAATGTTTAACTTCAGACACTGGTATACCATTGAAAACTGGATTTCAACATCCGATTAAATACAATATTGGTTTGCACATGCACTGATAAAAAGATACCTACCTACAGTTAAAATTACTCGGAGTTATTAGAATTACCGTATTAAAGGATACATGGAATTATTGTAAAACTAGTGAATACCTACCTACCTACCTACCTACCTAATTTCGAGTAGGTAGGTATCTATAGCCGTATACATTTTTGTAAGTGAGCTCCAGCTCCTCTAAGGTATGTCCATGGTTAATAAACCACTCATTGTTACCTATTTGCCAATTTATCAAATACCTGTTAGTTACCTATATTTTCTGTCTTTAAAACGATTATTCGCAACTACCCCCTTATTGTAGAAACTGCAAGTCAGAACGATAAAGAAACGAGAAAAATTGGTAGAAACTCGAAATCATACAGTGTGTAAAATTAAGCATGTCAATAAAAATTGAGTTTGCAAATAAAATGAAGGTTTAGTTTGAGTACTGGTTTGAGTTGAGTGTCACGCTCCCAAAAGCCTTAAAATGGACATTTCTTTTTTAATCGATACAATTCTTAGACCTTCCGCATATAGATTTTATGGGGAAAGTCTAAGAATTTTATTGTTGTAATTCGCCCCCATTTTGAGATATCTCCCAACATTATGGATATATGGATTATAATTTCGTCTTCAATTTTTTCTTGAGCAATTAAAACACATAAGAGGGAGGATACAATTGAAAGGTTTACCTAGATACTTCTTTCGGATCATGCAATGTTGCAACCGTTTTTTTACAAAATTCCTACCACAAAATGGCGCAAACTTAAACGGAGATGCGAAAAAATTTCTGCCCCGCTGAGCTTGGGTATAGGTATCTATCTTTGACAATCAAAATTACGCAACCAAACGGTTGTTGAAAATTAAAAAAAATTGTGCATATAACTTTTTGTTTCAAATATAGGTAGGTATATAACAGTTTTGTTCTCAAATGTGTACCCACTAAATATCATGAAAATGTGACCATTTCGTGGTGGAAATTAACTGTAATTTTCTTTTCTAATTGAAAATTGGAAAAAAAATGATTATGGACTGGTTATTTTCACGTTGAAAAACTCCCAGATAGGTACTAAGTTTAATCGACATCGAAATTTTTTTCGCTTCCCCATTTAGGAGCATCTTGGGTTAGGAATTTGGAAACCATTTTTTAATATAAAAAAAGGCATAGCTAGAGAAATCTGCAAGTTCCATTGTTGCTGTTCCTATTGAGAAAAATTTAAAGAACAAACTCAAATTTGGAGACATTAGAACGTAGTACATGAGACTCGTCGTTTATTCCAAAAAATGATTATTTTATTCCCCTCCACCAATGAATGCTTTGTTGGCGTATAGTAAGTTGTTACACCCTGTGTACATTGCATGCTATTTGTCATAATTGGAACAGTTAGGATGTAATAAAAAACGAAAAAGAAAGTAAGTAACGCATACAGGCTATTCTATTACTACATTTTTATTCACATATTATTTAGAGGGATGAATTTTTTTAGTTTTTAAATGGGCACATAGAGAAATAGGGAGTAGATCGTTATACCTATTTGAAGTAGGTATATTTTCGCTATGGTGAATGTAGAGAATTTAATTAGCTCTAATCTCATATGATGAAATAATACACAGGGTGTTTCATATAAAAAAGTCGCTTTTTTGTTACAATTTTTTGATTACAGATTTGGATTGAGTAGAAAAAAACTACACAATTTTGATAATTTTACCGTCTTTCTAACTCTTAGAAAAGTTGGCAATAGTGCCGACTTTGAAACAGACTTTACCTATATACAAAGCGCGCGTCCAGTGGCGGCGTGAAATCTAGTTTAATAGGTATAGGTATATTAATTAATCCGAATGTTTCCAATACCTACAACGAACCCAAATATGTTTTAGCTACCCTACTACTTTATTTTTATTTTATATTCTTATACAGGCTGTTTCACGCAAACCGTTACCTAGAAGTTTTTAGATTCTCATTGATACATATTAAATCTGAACATTCGCATACCGACATAGTTTTACAGGATCTATCGAAAGAAAATATTATCATAGTTGTTTCACTTCCGGTTGTACCGGGTGTGGATAGAACCTTATTTTAAAAGACCACCCTGTATTTCCTTGCATTTTCGAAGCATACATAAAAATTTACGATATTTGATACCACATTTCTCAATACCTTTCACCTTTCAAGTTATTCAAGATTTTTTAACATTTTTGACGTTTGTGGAAGTAGGTACTTATCACTAATATGAACCCAAACACGCCTCAAACCCAATTTTAAATTTTTTGTAGATACCGCGTTTTTATTAGGGATGGCAGAATGGTACAATGACATCTACTAACGCATTTATTTCAGGGCTTCCTAAAAAAATTATGCATAACAGTCACAATCTTAGAAAATCTAAAATAAAAAGAAAAGCATAACAGATAGGTAGAATTTTTTTCCACATTTGAAAGTGCAAAAAAATAAAGGTTTGATTTGAAAAAATCAACTTTTAAAGTTGTAAATTAGTTTTAAAACGCTCTGTAGAAGGGTGATCAAAATTTAAATCATTTTCGTGTAGCTCAGTATTGTTGATTTTGGAAGACTTTTTGGCTTTCAAGTCAACGGTGTCGCAGGTACAGGGCCCTAAAGAAAAGCAGTCAAACGTCTTGAAAACTTTTGATGCTGAGTGTCGGTAGGTATAGGGAATGCGCTATCAAACGACGTAGATTTGCATGTTGATTTCGAAAATGCGATAAGGTACTAGGGTGTTCTATTTAAAATAAAAAAAGTTGCTATCCATATCCGCAGTAAAACCGGAAGTGAAACAATCATGATAATATTTTCTTTCGATAGATCATGAGAAACTATGTTGGTACGAGTGTTGGTATGCAAATTTTCAGATATAAGATTAATGGGAGTTTTACTTTTAGGTAGCCGTTAACGTAAAACAGCATGTAGGTAGGTATATATAAGCATTACAGCACACGAGGCAAATGACGTCCTTGTTAAATATCAAAACGCTGGAAGAAGGGAAATAATCGTCAATATTCTTCTTGGTTAAGAAACTTACCTACCTATATAGGACCGTTTGACCATTTTTGCAAATAAACCTCGAAATAAACTGAATCTTAAATTTTAAAAAATTCAATGTCCCTTATTGCAACAAATTTCAGATTTCTAGGACAATCCTCAGTAGGTACCTACCTAGGTACCTATAGTTTAAAAGCGCAAAATGCACATATTTTTGATAGGAAGCACAACATAGGTAATCGCCATATTTATTTAAAACGCGTATATAGCTCATTTACCTACTAATATTTGATTTATAATGTAGGTAAGAGAATAGATGTGCGTGCCATTTAATTTTTAAATTTAAAGGAATTGATGATACCTATAGGTAAATTAGATAATTTTCAAGGTAGATAATTTAAATGCGTTTTTTATGGTAGCAATGAGACCGAAAAGATCTTTTTGGGAGCATTACAAATACTTATACATTCCATAAAGATCGGTTACACCTAATTCTATAATATGAACCATCTCTCAGAATTTCAGTTTGTCATGTACCTACACTTCTCTTGGGTTGCCATTAAAAACCGCTGGATCAGTACCATGCTAGTAATAAATAAAATTTTCTGTGATACAAGGAATGCAAACAGTTTAGAAATTTGCAGTATAAGTAGGTACCTACCTATTTATACCTGTAGGTAGGTAGGTCTGCTGTTCAAAATATTTAGCGTTATTTTAAAATCTGTTTAGATTTTTGTATTATGGAAGATGGGTAAGGTTACTTAGTACCTACTTGTTTATACTAGGTACTGAGGTAGCTACCTACTGTTTATAACTACCTATTTATCCTGCGCCGAGTCAAAGGTATAGGTACCTAACGTACGTATAAATAAATTGACCCAGAAATAATCATATAGGTATAGGTATCATTTTTAATTATGAGACATAATAATCAAATTGTTTGATTACATAACAAAAATCGCAATCTTATACTTTCTGACGAGGTTCAGACGATTCTCTTATAACGTTGTCCCTATAGCTTCCAAGTACTGATCAAAGTGAAACTATAACTAAAAACCTTAATTGAATGACAAACAAACATAAAATTTAGATGCATTAGTCTTTGAGCAGCATGCATTGCTGATTGACAAAACAGCACACTACGGAAAGCTATACCCACATGTCGAAAATTAGGTAAAGATGTAGGTATCTTATAGCTACAGTATTGTTATGCATGAACGAATTAATTAAGTTTTCTATGGAAAAATTTCAAACATCAAATTCTTAAATCGTATAAGGACCGACACATTTCGAACTTACTGCAGATGAAATTACACCTACCTACATTTATCACTGCATACCTACAGGAAACTAATGCAATTATTGAATTTCGTTCGTTTTTATTAATACATCGGAAAGTTCGGACACCTAAATGCAAATTTTAATTCATAAACGTCGACCTATTTCCATTGTGTTTAGTATTCTGTATAAGAATGCCTACTTATTTTTTATTATATTATAGGAAACCTTATTCAGATGCGCCATGCACAAATGCAGCTAATTAAAATCTGTTGAGATCTTTAGCTTATTGATTTGCAATGTGTATTGTGGACCGATAAGTAGGTACCTAAACGTATTCAACTGAGTAGGTAATTGTGCTTGAAATTTGTTTATACGTAGGTGATTTCGACGTATCTGTAGGTGTTTGAATAAAATGGGATCTTAATTTAAAATTTGCATCAATTTAGGGATTCATTTTGTAATTAATTTGTTTTTATTTAAAATATTCCTGCCAATTTGTGAACAGAAAAGAGTTCCACTAATTAGAAATTTTTAAGCACGAAATGATGTGGTTTTATTAATTAATTATTGCTCGCTAGCTTGTGTTATAAAAATGCCCGCGAGGCATAATTAGTAATCGGTCACGTAATTAGTGCGAAAGCTCTCCGCGCACATAACAGCGCCACGCAGCTTTTATCTCCGCCTCGTGATACTGAGCAGGCGCCCGATTGGGCGTGCAGAATCATGGCAGGCGTTTCTGTCAATCAGTGCGCATGGTGGGGAGTACAAAGAATAGACCCCAAATTCTGTAGAATTCATAACATAAACTTGAGTTACGTGGAAGAGCGTAGAGGTGATTGTTTGGTGTTGTGATAGTGTTTTGTGAAAGCCATCAAGCTGTTCGCGCCGACGGAAGACATGTTGACTATGGAAACGGACCTCAAAGGAGGTAGTTTACACGCGACGATGCCGCCGCATCACGCTTTGCAAACGTACGGCTCCTTAAGCTCGCTGGGGCAGGCGCCCATGCAACATTTAGGACAGCATCCGCATCATCAGCTGCACCACCAGCAACAGGCACCCCAATTACACCATCAGCATCAACCCCAAAGCCATCATCAGTCACACCAGCCCTCCCAGCATCAGCCGCAGCACAACAACCCCGCGACAAACAATAATAATCCTAGTAGTAAGAATCAAAATACGGATCGCGTGAAGCGACCGATGAACGCGTTTATGGTGTGGTCTCGCGGTCAGCGGCGGAAAATGGCACAAGAAAATCCAAAAATGCACAATTCGGAAATATCAAAAAGACTGGGAGCGGAGTGGAAGTTACTTAGTGAAACAGAAAAACGGCCGTTTATCGATGAAGCGAAAAGGTTGCGTGCGGTACACATGAAGGAACATCCGGATTATAAATACAGACCTAGAAGGAAAACGAAGACTTTATTGAAAAAAGACAAATACCCGTTGGGCACATCCAGCTTGCTACCCGGTTCCGATCCGACGAGGGGCGCAACGTCCGTTGTTCAACAAGCGGCAGCGCGAGATATGTACCAGATGCCCAACGGATACATGCCCAATGGTTACATGATGCCCGACCCTTCGAGTTATCAGCAGCACACTTACGGTGGCGCAAACTACCCCAGGTACGATATGAGCCAAATGCAACACAGTGCGTATATGAACGGCGGTTACGGTTACGGAGGAACTGTGCCCAGTAGCGCGGGTTCGCCTTTTGGCATGCAACACACGACAGGGTCGTCGCATAGTCCTTCTGGATCTAGCATCAAATCCGAGCCGGTGTCACCGAGCTCGGGGTTGCACACCCCGACGCCGGGAATAAAACGGGAATTTGCAACTAATCAACCTCAGCAAGGCGACCTCCGACAGATGATCTCCATGTATTTACCGACGGAAGGTCAGCACATGCACCAGTACAATCCGTCGCCGGATCCTCTAGGACCCGGGCCCTTAGCACCTCTAGCGCACATGTGAGAGCCGTATTTTGCGGCACCGGACTTGGACGTGCCGCCGTTGTGAACGTGTAAATATGTTAAATTTTTTATTCACATATACTTTTATTTCCTCGGCGAATAATCTTCTTCGGTTCCTTAAACCAATTGCAGTATTCGATTGTTGTATTTAAACCACTTTAAGATATTGTCTGATTGGATGCGATCGACCAGGTGGGTCCTTTTTTTACATTTTTAGCGTCAAATTTATTTTTTTCCAGTTCTGAGAGTAATTTAACGTGGTTTGAACAAATTTTCTAGGTCGTTTATTACGTGATGTAAATAATAATTCTAAGGACCTTTGTATGATAAACTTTGGTTTCGTATAGTGATAATGTTTAAGGAGATGATATTGTTAAAAATGTTGCGCGTTGAAATTTTTAATGTAATACACATTTTCTTAAAAATTACCATTGCCTCTCGGCGATACCTGATAAGGTTAAGTACCAAATATTTGTATATAAAATTAGTTCACACGAGAAATGCGAATTTGACGCAATGTGCCGCAGTTATCGCTTCAAACACAACTTTTATTTTAAAGCCATAAATGCTCAATAATTTTTGATTACACATCTTTTTTACCCAAAGGCACATTGTCGATAACAATCCCCATCCCATTATAACAACGTACCATAATATTTACTATACTCACACCAATTGTTTGTACAAATAACCTTGTTTTAATTTATTAAAGCACCCGGTGGTCTTGTAAATATTATGAAAAATTTTGAACAAATCTTACATTTTCAAAATGATATACCTATTCGCAAATTTTTGTTACGTTGTTATTCGAGAAAATTCAGATTTGTTTGAAACTTTATTATAATGGGCAGAACTCAAAGATATCACAAGCTTTGTACATAAAACATTTTTTTTTCAATGTACAGTGTGTTAATTTAGTCATTGGAACGAAAAATGTGAATATATGAGATTGAAGTTACTTCAGAGTTTTATTCAAGTGCAGCGCCTTGTGTTATATACTCTGTGCGTGTGTGCCCGAGTTTGTGATATAGGTAAATTGTGAGGTAAGTCATTTTTTTTTCAATAAACACATGGTAATTTTCAAAATTACACCATTTTAAAAAATCTGCAATTTGTCACACGTGCCGTTAAATTTATGTTATGTAGGTCTGGAAACCATTAATTCACATTAAAACCCCCGATTACATAATTTATGAAGCGTAATTGAATAATCTTGCCAGAACGTAGTGTACGCGCGTTTTTATCGTTGTAGATAAAATTTAAATTGAATTTTAATAGTTGGTATTACCGAAAAAAAGTGGAAATAAAGGCAATAAAGCGTGATTATGAAAGCAATCAGAAAGCAATGTGGTAATGCTTAGAAGAGGTGGATTCAGGCAATCTGCACCACAGCCCATTACCCTCATCAGCGCGCGAGGCTGAAAATTTAATGTCTTCCATCTACACGCAATTGCACTAATGTGTTTGTGTATTTTCCTGATTTCATTCCAAAAATTGTCGTTTAGTCGAGATGAGATTTTCTAAAGAATTTAACAACATTAGCATTTAATTCGCATTTTTAGTTTTATACGATCAGCGTCCATATTTTACTAAAAACTTTATCCCCTTCTTTTAAAGCCACACAACCGTTGATGTGATCACATATTTTCATTTTGCATTTCGGAGTAATTCTCTACTCCCTAATATAAAAGTCAGTATGAATATCTCTATAATTATATCAACGGCATAAACATTTTCATCCCTTTAACATTTTCTTTGTATACCTATAGGTAAATACAATATACCTAAATTTCAAACTTTATTGCCGACGTTAAATTATCTGCATTCCTGAAAACGCCGTCGCAGGTGACTAGAATGTGCCTCTATTTGATTTTCACCATTAGTATCAGTTATTACAAGATAGGTATATCATTAGATCGAAGATCTGATTTAAAATATAATTTCAAATTTAATCTCGGTATTTGACAAAACCAAAAAATTGACAATTTAACTCTTTTTGGCGAGCACAATAAAAATTGTTCAGTAATTTATCATTATTTAAACTTGTAGGTACACCGGTATAGTACCTTCACTTTTTTGCAAACAAACAACACACTTTCATGAAAAAACAAAGGTGACCGTCTAAAACTTAAAAACTTACTTACAATTGGGGTTGTTTCTTAATACCAAAAGGTTCGTCTTAACAAGAACACATTTATAAAAATGAGAAATTGACGGTTTTCACGGTGGTTCCCAAAAAGTCAAAGGAAAAAAAAAACAAAATGAGATTTAAATTTAAAAAGATGGTATTTGATGAAATCAGCTCAGAATTCTCCAAAATTTTGCTAATTTAACTTTCTTTCTATCTTATCGGAAAAGGGAAATCCGAGGTATAGGTACCAAACGTACCATCACCTCAAAATTACAGCATTCACGACTATTTAATTAGGTACTCTAGTAAACATCTTAAACGAAGAAACCAAAAGGCATTACATCAGGTAAGTGAATTTTGCTTGTCAATTACCTACCTGTAAATCTTTTGCAAACACAAATTAGTATGATTCAGTGCAGAATGCTTAGGTATAATATTTTAATTTCTTCATTATAAAGGTGGAAATGGAACAACTAGGATCCATAGTTGTAATAAACGATTTTGTGCCTTGATACTGTTTATTTGTTCTAAGTTCTATATTACTTACTGAAAACACATGAACCCTGGTGGCCTTTAAAGTAACAACTGAAACAAAAACTCCAAGAAAGAGATTTGTATTTTTCTCTTTTAATGGTCCGCTGATAACTGACAACCTTATTGCTACCGAAACGCGTGCTTTTTATTAATGTTTTGTTGTATTTTCCTGGGGTCAGCGTCAGTTGTACCACAATAGTTCAACGTCATTTCAGTTGACTGACATAATTAAAGAACTTGGTTGTTCAATTTTTTTTTTTACTAATGAATGCAGCTAACTGTCGTGGAACATCCGGTACTATACCTGCGGTCATTTGGCTCAATTTTTGTTTCTGCATTACTGAAACTGTTCAGTAAAACGTAGTTCTGCGTTCTATAGATTTACCTAACTGTCCTACAAGGTAATGCAGATAAAATGTCAAACTCTTATTTGTCCACTTTAACGAAGGCAAAAATTTGATTGAATTACCTACTTCTTTACTTCCAGAGCGTTGAAACATTGCAGAAATTAAGGATCTAGACCTAGATTTATTTCCTCCATTATTACAAACATGAAACAGTTCACTTTAATTTCTGCTACCTAACATGAAATATTTACGCGTATAGCTCTGTTTATGGTAAGTCATGTATTTATTAAGTTAATAAATAGTCATGATTTCCTTGAAAAGCTGCATTAACATTTAATTATTTAAAAATTTCGACAATTTTTTAAACATTCTGAACTGAAAATGCAAATTTTTAATTTATGGGCACACATTATTATTATTTTTATCTTTAATTCGATCATGCTATCCATGGAAGGATGAGAGTATACCTACCGCTGATATACATACTATTTTTGTTTTCTCTGCCTCCTCTGGACATATTAAATATGCGTTAAAAACATTTTCAGTGATTTCGACTAGTTAAAACGATATAAATCCAGAATTTTACAATAGATCCAATTACATTTAAATCCAAAGAATTACATCCTTTTTCCCCTAAGAAGATCAAGGTAAATCTTTCTATTTTCATGGATAACTAGATCTAAATGAAAATAATTGAAACCGTTTGTGGAAAATTTAATAAGCGGTCATACTATATGATGTACTTAATAATATACAGAGCGTTCCAAAGGTATAAAAAGTCGCGTATTTATTATTAGTGGAAAAATACGATGTTGACTTGCAGATTTGGATTCTGTAGAAAAACACACAATTTTCTAACTCTACAACTAATAATATTGTATAGTAATAGTGCTGACTTAATTTGAAGCAGACTTTTAGGTATAGGTATATACTCTTTCGCTTATTACTCGTAGGTACCTATACATATCTGGAATTTAAAAATTGTGACGGCAATTTATGGTCAGATACCTACAGCATTTATGATCATTTTTTAAAGAATTTGAGAAAGACATCGAAAAGAGAAACCTTTTAAGTACCGGACATTTTAGTGAAATATCTTTAAATTTTCTCTAAATCTGAAAAATAGCGGAATATTCAGTCCATATGCTTATATCAAGTAATTTTAGTCTACACTTGAAATCAGGAGTTTGTGGCCCTGCGTCTTTGATTTGTGAATCAATTTTAGAAAAGTTCTTTCATCGATTTAGCACACTTAATATAGATGTTATAGCGTTTTAGCGTATGTCTGAAATTGATTCAGAAATCAATGACGCTGAACCACAGACTTCTGATTTCAAGTGCAATGTAGTGTGTACTTGATAGGTACATGTTATGAAGATCAATAATGTAGAGTAGGTACTACACTATCTACTTACGATTTAAAATTTAAAAAAATTGCATAGTCACATGTAAACTGTACCTATAAAAATAGTTGGCAAAAACAACCACGCAATTGGTGTGAGTATTGGTCCAATTCCAAACTATTACTAATCAATAATTAATCATTGATGGACTATTGTACAACTACTTTCATCTCTAAAAAGGGCAAAGAAAGTGTAATTTTCCTCTCTAGTGAGAGAAGTAAAAACCAATTGCTGCGTTAATCTTAATTTAAAATTGAAACATACCCGTATCTAGACTGCTATGTGTCAAACTTTATTATTGCATACGATAATTTTTCAATTTTGATTGTAGTTTCAGAAAAAAATTATGTGTAAAATTTGAGAAAAAAGTGGTTTTCAATTCTCGGCTACGCTCATGTCTCAAACTTTGAACTCGAGTTGAAAAACTCCACTTTCTTCTCAGTTGTACAAATAACTATTTATTTCTTCAGTCATAAAATTTGAGGTATATGACGTACCTACCTGGAAATTTAAACCTGGCCCTTCAAGTTTGCTCCATCATTATTCATAACAAACCGGTTCTCGCTGTGATTAGTATCTGCGTTGTAGTTATTTTCATACAGACAGGCAGACAGTAAGATTAACACTAGCGGAAGTGCTTTAACTACGTATCAAAGATCAAAGGTTCTATATTCCCGAGCTCTCGGATTCAGATAAATCGAAAATTGAGCTCTCAGCTCTAATAGTTTGTTTGTTGGTTTGTGTGTCCTCCTCTCAACCATCTTGAGTTTACTTTTATTAATATTTCTGTTATTTTAACATTTTTACATTAACTGTATTTATGATTGAGAAACGAATACAATTACCTGTCTTGTATTCATAAGAGAAAGATAGGAAAATATGGTTTTTGAGAACATTTAGGGAAGTGGTCTTTTTCTTAATCTACAATGGTTCGATAGCACGATATCTCGAAAACGAATGGACCGATTATAATAAAATTTTGCAGGTGGATTCTTTGTCAAATTTGTAGGTCGTGAATTGGCAATGTAGTCCAAAAATAAGGAAGTCCCTTTTAATATCTCCGTTAGTTATGAACCGAATTGCATAAAATGCGATATGAGCATAGTTTTTTAGTCATATAATACGCAAACCAATACCTATAGTCATAGACAGGAGCTCGTTTGCTATATTTGTTTAATTTATTATGATTATCGTGTCATAGTGCTACTTCATAGATTTCTAATGCGAAGACACTTTGCTCAATTTCTCCAGAGTTCTCTTCACTCGGCTAGCTATTTCTCAAGCTTTTATTAAATTCCTTTGGAGCGCTCCTTAAGTTTGTCTGAAATTAACAATTAAGTTATAAATGGTTTTCCGCTATTTCGACCCCGCTGAATCCGTTTCTGCCTGTTACCAAGTCAGAAAATGGACCGGAATGGAGATATTCAAGTTGGCGTCCAATGTGGTGGTTTTTCCACCTTCCCTGGCGTATTCTCCGTGTACCCGCTTTTTGCAGTTCAAGAGTCTGGACCCATGTTTTTGGGATCACGGAACACAGTGAAAGGGTCAAAAATGAGGCCGGAAGTGAAAAACCGCGATTTCTCATATTTGAGCCAAAATTCCGATTTATCGACCTTTTTTTCAACATGCTGCAAATTTCAAGATTCTGGTATGCGGAGGTTTTTGGGGTAAAGGAACATAATACGCACGAAACCAGTTTAGGGAATGCTTTCGGCACCGAAGGCATGATAGATGTAGCGTCCCTCATCCACCTTCCAGTCTGCACAGTCTTATAAGGATCAGAAAGATCGGAACATGGAATTAAGGTGGGGATTTGCCAACACGCTCACGTAAAAACGAACACATTTATGCTGTATACGGCCTTCCTTATTTTTTGGCTTACATTTCCAATTCACGAACTCCGACATACAAATTTGATAAAAATTTCATCGTAATCGTTTTCGAGATTTCGTGCTGAGAGACAGACGGACAGATGGAAAGAGACCGCAAAATTAACTCGTTAGAAGCTCGTTAATAATACCTACTAGAGGACCGATGAAGAACCAACTCAACCACTACTCTCCTCATAGGTTACTGTAACATGCAGAAATTTATTTCAAATTGCAAATCTTAGGGTATATGATAGATATCTGATTTCCCATTATAATTTCCCCAACATTAATTAATAGGTGGAATCTGCTGTTGTAAAATTATGATACGATATATGTCTTTTTTGACTGTCTTTATTCTACGGCCAATTAAAAAAATTGATGATATAAGCAAAAAAAATGTACAATTAATTAAAAAGAAATGTCTCATCTATCCAACTCTCCTCAAGTGCCCATCAAATTCTTCTGAAATTCCCTTCAGCTTTTCTCAAATTTCTCATAAGCGGCTCTCGTCAAGTTCTCCCTGTCTTTCTCAGCATTCCTCACGTACCAATCACATTCTTTTCAGATTGTCCTCAAATCCTACAATAACTTCTCATCAATTTCCTCCAACTTTAGGTACAGTTCGTCGTGCCTTTTACCCATGTTTATTTGAATCGAGTAGCCTTCTAAAGCTCTTCTTCACCGGAATTTGGGCATATAGTTTGGGAACTCTGAACTTTCCAATTTTCTTAGTCTGTGAGCATGGCTAAAGATGAAGTTCAAAACCAGCGTTTATGTATCCAGATTAAGCGTAATTTTGAATGTTATTATCTCGGTTATTATCATAGTATGAAACCTTTCCAGTTACGAGTATATGACCTGTGATCTCCCAAGCAAAAAATCGTAAGTGGAATTCAGGATTTCTTCTCGGTGAATTTCGTCAAATCATTTAAACTTTTTTACACTACAAAAATCGTCGAACCTACAGTTAAATGCGGTCATTATGAAGTAAAGCCTTATTGATAATTTAAATCACAATAATATGATTAAAATAGAGAAAAAGCTTTAAATGTTATTGAAGATGATAGCTCTAATAAACAAGAAAGTTAAACTCATTCGTTTTAGCACGTACATAACGGTTTTTTGGCAGACTTTAACAACTTAATTAATTTGATTGAAGGGGTGGTGAAAAATACCCAAACCACGGTGATGAATTGTCACTGTAAGTGTCTTTCTTTTTCCTCTCTCTTTTTCTTTATCTGGGTTCGTACTTGCGATAATTTTTCGTGCTAAACAATATGTAAATGTAGATTACAGAAACAGTAACCTTCCTCATTGTACAGGGTTTGCTAAAAGTTCCGGGACGGAGCAACAAGTTTCGAACGAGCGATTAAAAAATTGATCAATAAACGACCATAAAAACGGCATTTTAAATGGGGAGTTTTTTAGGGGGTGATAACACCAAATTTTTTTAATTACAACCCCTGTTGAGTTTTACTTTATTTTAAAGGTCCCGAAATTTTCAAATTTTTTCCTTCGCTCATGGTTTGAAGATGATAGCTCCGTCCCAGTAGGTACCTATCTTATGGGAAACCCTATATGATCCAGGTTTTGAGGTTTTCTGTAGTTATATTTCATAAAATCTATGTACCGAATTTATTTTCGGTGTTGGGGAAAAACTTCATTGTAGAAAGAACGTTCAGCTGGCCCCAGACGCTTTGTGCATTCGCCGAACGTTAGTCATACGCCAAAACTTTCCGCAGATTGTCGGTGCCGATAAAGAATTTCTTTCTGGGAAGCACCTAAATATTTCCGAGAGGCTTAAGTGAAGGAGTGCTCTTTATCTCCTACTTGCTTTCTTCAATTAAGGAGAAATAACACATCACTTTTAAATAATTTTGAAGGTGAAATTTCCCTCTCTCTCATTTGCTATACACGGGTTGTTAAACCACAGTACTTCTTACATACCTATAAGTGACTCCTCTAACAAAAAAAATTATTGCTATCACGCCGGTAAATCGTTTTTATATAAACGTAACTATGCAAACTCAAAATCATTACAACTAGAACAAAAGATTAATTAAATTAGCAAATATGTTAATGTTAATATAAAATAGGAAGTAGATGTTTGTGTTAAATAGTGACAATGAAAAGTATTGTTTGTTTATAAAAAAGGTTTGTTAATGTATGCCTTCAATAAAAGCTTTAAACTCACGTGGAACAAACAATACGATTGTAATAACTGTAATATTGACTGTGAGTGCACATATTTGGTGTGGTTTTATTGTTAATGAATTTTTGTGAATGAAATTAAATCTTTTTTCAATGCAAAGAGGATCAAACGTACTATTTGTGATGTAGGTAAAAGGGCACTTCCCTACAATAAATCAGTAATAATATGTTACATGGGGAGTGTAAAAAAATCACAGAGGATTGGAGATTTTTCATCTGAAGAATTTTCCGGATATTACAATTTAGCGGGTAGTAGCCCTTTCTGCACCAAATATAATGGCAATTTGATCACTTATTACTGGAAAACGATAATAAAGCAACAACCACTGACCACAACGTAAAAATGGTAATAAAACCATCTCTAATTTTATCCGAGAATAATTAACATTGTAAACAAAAAGTTATCCCTCTTTGGGGTAGTGGCAACTCTATCGTATTGTTTTACTAATGTGACGCGTGACGTAAAACGCTATTACTGATTCCTTCCTGACCGACAACACGACATGTAAGACTTGCTAATCGGTGCCTCAATCGCACATTACCACTAATGCAGACTTTGCGTGAACGGCGTACTCCCCTTCACGCTATTAATTAATTTGGTTACGTGCTCAGTCGTAAATTATGTTTTAAATATTTGTTCTATCGTTCCATTTCTTTTTTGCGTGTATTGAATTCGAAAAGGCCGAGTATGAGTGCTCGATCACATCTATAACATCGAAGAGGGTGGAAAAATAAAGGTTTGTCAAATAAACCATTCCTTCCCGTTGCATTAGTACCTACCTACCTTACCTATCCTAAAATAATTATTCGAAAAAAATGAAGTTACCGATCAGCCGACCATATTTAAGTATGTATTAAGGAGTTTGTATCTCGAAGTTTAATTGAACAGGTGGACCTTTAGTTCTTGGAGGAAGCTATTCTGTCCTCAAGCCAAATTTGTCTCACGAAAGGCAGAGGTGTGGATTACTTTTTATTATAATTGTCCAAATTGTCTTTACCTTTGCATATTCACGGTGGTATAATTACTGATAACTTCGCATAGGCCGTAGGTATCAAATTTCTGACTTCCCCGAGGACTTCCCTAAAAGTTTGTGTTCATTTGCAATTTTTGACCGTGTCAAAAAATGCAATCATTCTAAGCCTAGGTATCGACGAATAAAATATATGGTGCGGGTTCATGGTGCGGGAAGAGTCCGGAAACAATTTTGGTGAAAAACCCCCTCATAAGTCTCTAAATGAACTCCAATTTCTTTGATAGTAATGGAGATGAATCTTAACGTTTTAAAACCTGAAATTGTTTAACGAATTTTTTTACCCTCAGACTGTCGCTAAATAGACCGAGAGATAACGACAGATTTTGTGCGATGATTTTTAAACGTTTGTCATCACAATTTTCTCTTTACATATGTTAGAACTAGCGTGTAAACGCCTATTATATGTATGTCTGTTAAGCATTCCGGTCTATTCTTATGTAATTTTTCAAACTAATGTCGAATCAAAAAAATTGTTTCGTGCATGCGCCGTCGGTTTTTTTTATTTGTTAAGATATTTAAATGAAATTTCGTATGTAGACACCTCAAATAAAAGTAAAACTTATGCCGATTCAAAAAATTTGTTTTACAAGTCATGCTGATGTGGTGGGACAAAAACAACCCCTGTATTGTAAATGATGTATATGTGAAGATCTCGAGGATCGTTCGCTATTCAGTTGTATCGGATTTTTTCCCATAATAAGCCACTGTTTTTATTTCAGAAAACACGAAAAACAATTCAACTTTTTTAAATAACAATGCCCACTTTCATTAGGCTCATTCAATTGTTTTTCGTCACTCATTTGTTTTCTGAAATAAAAACAACTGAATACTGGCTTATTATGAGAAATAAAATGTTCAACAACTTTCATATAGAAAAATTTTGTATACATTCGATATTTACCGAGATATATGCTATATTCCATACATAACGGGCACCCTGTATATATGAGTATTAATAAACTGCAAACGTTCTTCATTACAGAATTTTGTAGTTCATAAAATGATTTCTTGTCAAATTAACTAGAGATACGAGAACGACAAGTAAAAAATTGGTTTTCCGCATAGACTCCTTTTCCACAGCACTCATTGATTAGGAAGGACCGAGCATTTTTCAGTTTTTTTGTTACATCTCGGAAACTATGCGTCCTGCCGACGTGGCCACTCTACCTATACAAAATGAAAGCTGATTACTGCTACGAGTTGTAGGTATTCGGTCAAATTTCGATATCTTATACAGTTTTTAAGATATCCGCTCTCGAAAGTCTGTAATTGTGGAAAAAATATTTT
Source organism: Photinus pyralis (assembly GCF_008802855.1). Classification (NCBI taxonomy): domain Eukaryota; kingdom Metazoa; phylum Arthropoda; class Insecta; order Coleoptera; family Lampyridae; genus Photinus; species Photinus pyralis. The sequence continues at coordinate 22,927,830 of NW_022170596.1, read as the reverse complement.
TGCCTGGCATTTTTTGCCCTTTTTGGCCCGATAACTCGGTGTCGAGTCCTATTGTCTCTAAACTGGGTCAAATGGGATAGTTTCCCTTATTTCCTTTAAATAAGATAGTAAAGAGAGGGGTGGCTTCTCGTCCCCAAGTTGTGTGGAAAAAATTACACGAGGACCCAGACCAAGTCGATTGCTGCTTTCAAGAAACAAGAGACATCAACATCTCCTCAGCCTAAAACATCGATGCTGCGATCTGCATTACCCAAATTCGATATTTGTGGAGAATGTATTCAACATGAAACTAAGAAGAGTGAAGACAAAAGAAGGAAGGGAATTTAATGTTTTGCAACCCTTTTGCAGGCATATATTTTTTGGGTGCCTAGAAAACTATACAAGATCGAAAACGTGTAGCAAATAGAATTAGCTTTCATTTTGTATAGAAAGGTCATGTCGCTAGGACGCATAGTTTCCGGGATATAAGCGACAAACCGAAAATTGGGTCCTTCAAACCCCTCTCCTCTCCCTGACTCAAGGGCTTCCGGTGGGGACTTTTGATATGTTCACCTCCTAACTAGTCCAAACAAAGTTACGAAGTCAAAAATTGTGTTCCAAGCATTTCTCTGTATGCCTTTTTCAATAATCCGGGTAAAATATTCTAAAGGGTTTTAAAACGCAATTTCATTCGTGGCATTGCTGTTTCAATTGAGTTTTATATAAATAAAGCTCTTCTGTCGTTTTAGCAGTTGCAAAGAACCAGATATAACAATATTATAAACGTTGGACATTTAGGGCGGTGTGTTAAGGCGCCATGAACCCTTATCTACTACCAACATGCAGAAAGGGTATAAAATCATCAAACGCAACAAAATATTAGATAAATTGCGAGCTTTCAATGAATGGTTATCACCTCAGCTCAGTTGTTGCTCAACAATTTTCCTTTTTATAAACTATAAAATCGAAATTACTGTATCACCATAATTTTATTATGGACCCAGTAGTCGTAAAATGTTTCGATTATGTCATCGTTTGAAAACGTCTGGTAGATTTTCATTGAAGTAGTACACCTACGGTAATTTTTTGCAATCCATGGGTCTGTTATGAGAAAGGATTACAAGGGTCAAGTGGTAAAACAAGTCCCCCTTTACAAACTGTTTGTTCATACGAGACACTCAGACTAGACTTGAAGATCATCTGTTTACTCTAGAGATGAAATCTTCATGAACGAAAATGTGTTTTTGCAATTCCTCGCTAAAAATGTCAATCACGGTAATGTAATTGTTGTGTTAAGCGCGAACCCGCAAACAGGAAACCGTTATTATTATAGTTACGAAAAATGGTCAAGGATACTACCGAAAATGTGCGACATAAATGAACGTCAAAGCAAAGCGCTTGAAGTATTTTAAAATTTGAATATTGTCTATTAATCAACACACCTTTAATAAATTTTAAACCGCAGGCAATAAAAAAGATGCCGCCTAACTCTTTACCTCTGGGTCATTATAAAACGTCGTCTGCCCTAATGACAGTTGTCCTCTAACACCTTAAACGCGGATAAAACAGGGCCTAAACGGTCTCATAATTTCGTAGCTCACGGATTCAAAGCTTAATAATTCTACCAACTGCCCACACTCTTTTCCTCCTAGACTGATATGTGCGCTCTCCAAACCCGGACCGTTCTGTCAAATTTATGTTTTATAATCCGTATTTATTACACCTCCCTGCGATGCTTTCGTTTTTGTCACAGACGGCCTTGTAATTTTATTTCGGCTAAATTTAAATTTGGAAGATTTTTATTTATGGCTAGGTTTTACGAGCAGAAAGTCACAAAATTAAACTATGAAATTTTAAGTACCTGTCGATGACAGGCCGAAAATAAAGCGTAGACTGAAGTTTCGAAATTCTTTTAGTTCAAATTAGTACCTACTTAAATAAATGCACTTGACTTTGGTTACTAAGAAATCGAATTAAAAAACCGGGTATATTAAAAGGGAAGAGGAAACGATGAGAAGTTGCTTTTTTGGAATTTACAACGTGTCAATGCAAACCAAATCTTTAGAGGCTCCACGTTGCGATTCTACTTGCAGTTTGAAATATTACGATAGAAACAATCAAAACCCCTCTTAAATTTTAATTAAACCTGGTTTTTTTTATTTGTGTTGGCAACACTAATGTTAGGTTAAAGCAATATGTCACAGTGTCCCATTCAAGTACAATAGATGATTTTACGCCTTATCAATTAAAAAGTTGTTGCAACAACAATCCACTTGCCCATTTTTTTCCATCCTTATCCGGACCATCGGCGGTAGTGCCGAATAAATCAGTGTTATCACTGAATAGTTTTTTTTTTGCACTGATGGGTTCCTTCCAGATTGATTTAAATAAGCTCTATTTGCGCTAAATGTATGCAAATCGTTAGTGTCTCGTTATACGACTTGTTAGTACTGGATAGACATAGAAATTAACCAAAAGCCTTGTATTGTAAACAATAGTTTCCTTTCGACGAGAATTAATAAAAGTTGCGCAAGACGAATTCCATAAGCTACTTCTACGAAAGTGTACAGAATCCCGTTTTGGGAATCTATAAAGAAGCTTGCGATTTTTCCATCCACAGCGCCTTTTCTGTAAATAGCATGCGATTATATTAACCAGCCCGCGTTTTTTTGCGTCGGTCAGTGAAGAAGAAGAAAATTTTCAAAAAGAAGCTGTACAGTCAAGATCGAGTAAAACAGTGCAGATATCCCAGGATCCAAAACTATTGCGCAAAAATCTTTGGACTCTACCAAAAAGTTAAGTTACAATAGTACTGCAACATAACGAGACGAAGAGATCACCAGAAGAATTTGCACCACGATCCAGAGAAAAATTCAACCCTTTACAAAATACTAATAAAAATTGTCAACCCTTGTGCTGGGAAGAATTACCAAACTACCATTTTATTTGGAACGTAAAGACCGGTACAAGTAAAAAGGGAAACAACTTTTGCGATTAAATTCACCAGAAAAGAATTGTTGCCTGGGAAATGGAACCACTGGTTTAGATAACAGTTCTATCCATGATCGCCGGAGGGGAGCAAAATAAAATTCATTGTTTTCCCGTGCTATGAGGAACTAGAAAAGAGCTTAGTGAAACCGTAATAACTTTAAATGAGCCTCAGAAAAACAACGATTTTTAGAAAAACTTGAAAGGAAAGGACCTCAAGGTCAAGAGCGACTTATAGGGAAATTTTAACTTGATATTTGATGAAGTTGAGGAAATCTGCGAGAAAACTTCGGAGAAATCAAAAAGTCTCTGATCTAGATTAAAACGTTTTTTTCCTCGGTTTTTTCTTTAACTTTATTAAAACATAATATATGCATATATTCATATAATATAAACATATAATATATTTTATTTAATTTTTGTTTTGTTAAACGAGCAGGATTGTATCTATTTATCACGTGAGTTAGTGTGTACGTGTAGATTAACAAAATACCAAAAATATTACGAAAAATTGGAAGTGGAAACTAAAAATGAGTCTATAACCTACAGTTTCAGAAGGCGTTATAAATCAAAATTCAACAACTCCTCTGTTTCTGAAAATCCGTATTAGTACAACTTAAAATCGGGGCATAAGGACCTACCACATTTTGAAGTGTCAACTATCAAACTGTTTCTGAAAGTCCCGTTATTATGCCGATGGACACATTTCACAGGGGGTGGTTAAATCCTTTTTCTTTTAAATGTTCTACCGAAGCATTAAGCCCACACGTCACACCCTCACTCACAGATCCTGAACGATTTATGGAGTCTTAATAGATAGACGTCGTGCCTATTTCAATTAAAGGCAACATTTTAGTCTTGCCGAAGAATTGCAATTAATTCAATACGAAAAAAGTTTAACTTTGCTCGCAAATAAATGTAGTTAAAGTAGCCGTGTTAACCCTTAATTTCCCGCTTCGAGTGTTATCACAATAAAACAACGCGCGTTTGCAAAAGCCATTAGGTCTTTTATGAAAATTCGATTGGTTTAATGCATTATAAAACAAGATTGATACTTGCAATAAAGCTATGTTTATGCGATTTGATTTATAGGGATGTTAACGTGATCATAAAATATTTAATCATTTCTTCTTACTGGAATTATTTTAAGTTTAACCCCTTAGTCGTAAATTATTTTGTTATAGATTTTTAAAATGACTTTCTGCGTTCCCAAAGTTTTACTGTTGTCCCTCTGGGGGATTCGAGTTGTACATGTCTTCGAAAGGAACCACCTTTCATATTGGGTTAAAATTTGGTCGTGGTGAAATACAGTGGAATTATTAGATATATTAATTAAACTGCCAATATAGACAACGAACGACAAAGTCACTTCCGGTTGACGAATATTGAATATTGACCTAAATTTAAATAATTAATCCCGTGACTCTTGTCTACCCATTGCTAAAAACAGAATTGAAAATTTTTTAAGCGCTAGTGGAGTTAATGTGGTCCACAGACGGAGGACAGTCTAAAATCATAAACTCCACTTTTTGTCGCTCGTTAAACGTGTACTCATCTTGTCTCTTTCAGGTTACTACGGAAAGCGTACACGGGCCACATATACACTTGGTGTTCTTCTTCTACAAAAAAGTGAAAATTTCGCCAAAAAAGTGAACATTTCTACAAAAAAGTGGAAATTCCCATAAAAAATGGAAATTTCGACAAAAATATTTGATGGCCTTTAAAATGATGGGTCACTCGATGGGGCGGCGGGGGAAGGTCAAATTTCTGCTTTGTTGTCGCCGCTTTCACTTTTTTTCGAAATTTTCACTTTTTTGTCGAATTTTCCACTTTTTTGTTGAAATTTCTACTTTTTTGTGGGCATTTCCACTTTTTTGTAGAAATTTTCACTTTTTTGTGAAAATTTCCACTTTTTTGTCGAAGTTTCCACTTTTTTTGTCGAAATTTCCACTTATTTTTGGACTAAGAACACCAAGTGTGTGTATGGCCCGTGTACGGCTTC